>NC_071651.1:923118-1173240 GCF_014839835.1 Dryobates pubescens
GTTCCTGCTGCCACCCCCGTGCCCCCCCCTCTCCTGCACACCCCTCTCCCTTCTCCCTTTTGCTCCTCATTTTCCCATTCATTCTTTCTTCTTCCTTGAGTCCAATGAGTCACACAAGCCCTGAATCCTTTGCCTGCTGCTGTCTCCTCCCTTCTATTATATTTTTTTCTTTCCTTTGCTCTTAACAGCACTTTTCTTTTTCACCCGTGGGGGGAGAGACTGAGGATGAACAGGTTTGGGGTTTTTTTTTCCTTCCTTCCTTCCCCCCCCCCGCCCCCCCCCGCCCTGCTTCCCCCTCCCCACCCTCCCCCCCTCCCCCAGCCACCTACCAGCTCCTGTCTCACCGCGGAGCCCTTAAAAAGTAATAAATAAATAAAACAACGGCTGAGAAAAGAAAAGGCAGGAAACGAGTGACAGGGAAAAGGAACCAAAACGAAAAGAGAGAAGAAGGAGGAAGGGGAAAAAAAAAAAAAAGGAGAGAGAAGAGAGAAAAAGTCCTACTCAGGCTATGAAATATTTATCAGCCAGCGCGTGCCGAGCGCCTTAATGACGCCGCAGCATTTGCATAGCCTGCGAGGAGCGAAGGGGGCTGCCCGGGGGGCTGCGATGGGCTCCCTCCTGGCACCACTCAGGCCATGCTCCTGCACGTCAGTGTCGCCTGGAGCTCGCTGTCTTCCCCCCCCCCCAGAGCAGGAGCCCAGAGTGGGTGCTGGCAGCTCCGGCAGCCCCCGTGCCACCGTAATCACCCCAGGGGGTGGCTTTGGGTCTGGGCAGCTTCCTCCGGAGCCTTCCCTCTCCAAGGATGTCCCGCGGCTGGGTTTGCCCAGCCCGATGCTGGCTTTGCACAGCCCAGTGCTGGATCTTCCTGTGCTGGTGCCGGGGGCCTGCAGCTGCCTGCCCACCATGCTGCATGGGGATCCTGGCCAGAGGGAGGGGGCTGAGTGACACTGCGAGGGCTGCGAGGTGAAGAGGGGATGGGAAGTGGGGTGTCTGGCTGTGAGGTGAGCTGCAGCCTGCACTGATGTGGGTTGCTGCTGCGTGTGGCAGGGCTGATGCCAGCTGTGCCAATAAGGGCCCAGCCCTCCCCTGCTCCTCCCGGGGCCCTGGAGCTGCTGGCCATGGATGGGTTTTGAGTGTCTTTGGGTGGGGGAGGCAGTGGGACACAGGGGTGGGAATAGCCAGCTGGGCTTCTCCTCTTGCCCTTTGAGACTGTCCTGCATCCCATTTCCACACTCCCTGCCCCAGGGCACCCCGCAGCCCTCCCCGTAGACCCTCTCCCCTGCCCCACTCCCCATCCTACAGCCCTATCCTGTGCCCTTGGCCACAGCCCCCCCCGGGGGAGCCAGGCTGGGACTCACCCTGCAGCCCTCAGCCTCCTCCCAGCTCCACCAGCAGCCTGGACCCAGCTCGAGTGTGCCCAGTACGTGGGGCTGGGCATACCCAGCTTAATCCGTTGCCCTGGCACCGAGGAGTCATCGCTGCAGATTTGCCTTCGGGGGACTTGCCTGAGCAGCACCAACCCCATCTGCGCTTGCGAGGCGGCGGCAGCCGGGCACAGACCTTGGCACAGCCATACCCTGACACGTCCCGGGGCAGGAGGCACCGGAACGCGTCCGCCCTGGGGGCGCACAGGGAGGAGCAGCTCCCCTGCAAGGGCAGACAGGCTCCGTGTGTGCAACCACGCAGGCAGGGACAGGCAGGGACACGCAGGACACATGCAGACGTCGGTGCCCCTGCTGCTGCTGCTGCTGCATGGGCAAAGGCTTGCTGCAGGCGCACGCTGGGCCGGGCGGGCACTGGGTGATGCCCTTGGCACCTTGCTTGCTGGCACACGCAGACTTGGGGACGCTCGTTCAGGCGTTTCGCTGCAGGCTTGGGCGTGTGCCTGGGGGGCCCTGCCGGCAGCCCACCCTGCACCGCGGCCTCACCCTGCCGCCACCGCATTAGCACCCGCGCCGTGCCGGGAGATAAATGGAAGCTGTCAGCGGCACCTTGTTTGCTGCTAACCTTTGGAAATGCCACACGGCCCCGAGCCGAGCCGCGCCGGGGGGGAGCCAGCCCGAGGGGATTGTTCCTCAGCACCTCCAATTAATCTCCCGGTGCTAACGAAGGCAGTGGGGTGACAGGGGAGAGACCGCATTGACCCTGTTCCCCTAGGGAGAGCTGGAGACCCCCATCAGCAGATCGATGCCGCTCTGACACTGACCCCCACCCAGGTGGGGTTCAGCTTGGAGCCAGGCTGCGGATGTGGTGCTGAGGGAGGTGGTTTCGCACCAGGCTGGGCGGTTAGACACAGCTCGGACTGGAGGATCTCAAAGGTTCCAGCTCAAATGCTTCTATCTTTCTACGGAGGCATTCAAGATGAGACTCAGGGTGGCCCTGGGCAGCCAGCTCCAGCTGGAGGGGTCCCTGCTCACTGCAGGGGGGTTGGCCAGGATGAGACGGGAGGGTCCCTTCCAGCCCGGTGCAGGCTGTGAACGGCAGGGCCTTCGCTGAGGGCTGGCACAGGTGGTGTGCTCCTGGCACGGGCAGAGGCTCTTTGGCCTTCAGCTGGTACCCCCAAAAGCCACAGCCCTGTTCTTGGGGTGCTGGGAGCTCACCGCAGCCCCTCCCTGCCGATCTGCTCCCCTCTGCCAAGGTGACCGCGGGTCTCGGGGGAGCAGCTGCCGGCACTTTGGTCCTGATGGCAAATGGGATGTGAGTGGCCATCACTGCCGGTCCTGACAAGCCAAATTGATGCCGGCACCGAGAGCCTTCCCAGTCCCTCCCAGCCCTTCCCGTACCCTTGCCTTGCGCTTGAGCGCGGCTGGAAGTGACAGGCGGGTGCCCGCAGACGCATGGCACAGCCCCGGCGCAGCCCTGCAGCCACGCAGTGAAGTGCACCGGGGGCTGGAGAGCAGCAAAAAGCGTCTCGGCCACGCGTGGATGCAGCAGGGTGGGTGTGTAACAACAAAACCCAAGGGCAAACAGGCAGGAACGATAGAGCCCTGCACATCCTGGAGACGGGCAAGGGCCCTCCTCTGGCTCAGGGACAGATCCCGGGGTGGTTATGGAGGAGGAGGGAGGGCCAGGAGGCACTGGCACCCCCGTGAAGCGTGTCCGAGCTGTTCCTGTGCGTGCTGCACCCCAACTGCTCGCAAGCAGAGCCATGAATATTGAACACGAGGTGCAAGCAGGACCTGCCCTGCATGCCAACAGCGCTGCCAGGGTGCAGGGGGGGTCACCCTGGCTCCCCTCGGCTCTTGCCATGGCTCTGTTTTACTGTGCCCCTTGCCCACAGGCTCCGACGCCCCCGGGCAAGTGGGGAAGCCGTGCTGGGGTGCTCTGAGGGCTGTGGGGGTAAGGGTCTCCTCACACCCTGTGCTGCCCGCGGCCCCTGGCTGTGCTCACACAGCAATCGATAGCCCTGGCTGCAGCCCTGCCCTGCTCTGCAATTCCCTTTCATCCCCCAGCAGTTCCTGGGGAGGGACCTGGGGGTGGGGGGAGGCTGCCAGCATGGCCCCTTGCCCTGCAGAGGACACCTCTCTCACATCCCCCATGGGGGCTGCAGCCTCTGTGCTGCTCCCTGTCCCCTCTCCCTGGGTGCAGGTGTGTTTCAGAGGTTCCTCTGCCAGCTGAGGGTTACTGGTGCCCCCCACCTGCCTGGGCTCATCTCATGAGGAGGGAGGTCCAGGTCCATGGTGGGCTCCTGGGGTGAGGGTGGTGGAGTCCCCATCCCTGGAGGTATTCCAGAAAGGTGTGGCCATGGCACCTGGGGCCAGGGTTTGGTGCCATGGTGGAGCTGGGTCGGTGCCTGGACTCTGTGATCCTGGAGGTCTTCTCCAAGCAGAACAATTCCATGGTTGTGATAGCTGAGTGGGATTCCTGGTGGAGGATTGGCAGCGTGGAGGGGGTGCAGTGGTCTCACCGGGGCTACTGTGTCCGTGTGTGTCCCCTCCCTGCCTTTCCTGGCTGGAGGGGGGGTGCTGGGGGGGCTGCCCTTCTCCCCCTCCCCCATTTATCTTTCCATCCGCGCTCACTGCCTCGCTCCCTCCCTGCCTGGCACAGGCACCAGGCTTTGAAGCTGCCTTGAAATATAGATAAGGGCGAGAGCAGCAGCGGCGCTCAAAGAGAGGCTGGGGAGGGAGCTGGGGGGCTGCTCAGCTGCAGCTTCTCCCTGCACAGCCCCCCCTTTTCCCCCCCCCCCGGCCAGGCTGGCCTGAGAACCCCCCCAAACCCTCCTCTCCTGCCCACAGACCCCAGGCTGCAGCTACTGCTGGGTGATAATGGGCAAGAGTGGGGAGATGCCCAGGCAGATTTAGCCTGGCACACGTGGCACTGCTGGGATGAGGGAATGGATCCCAGTGGATAGATCCCAGTGAATAGACCCCCAGGAATATATCCCTGTGAATAGATCCCAGTGAATAGATCCCCATGACAGCTGAGCACAGCCTGGCTGGAGACCTGCTTGGTGTTGGACTGGATGCTCCTGGAGGCCATTTCCAGCCCAAGCGGTTCTGTGATCCGATGAGACCCCAGCGATGGCAGGCAGCTCCTGCCCGGCTTCCAGCCCCACCAGCCCTGATCCATGCCTCAGTCTCCCACGGGAACACAGCCCCCCTGCTCCCCCCGGCCCATCCAGCTGGCTCCTCCACCCCACACCCCCCTCGGGAAGGAGGTCATCGAGAGCAAGAGCTGCCAGAGCAGCCCCAGCACCTGCCAGCTCCGGGGTGACAGTGATTGACGAGCCCGGGGCTGACAGAGCAGCATCCTGCACACAGGAGCAGCTGGCAGGGCAGGCAGGGCACGGCGGGCACCGGGGAGGTGCAGAGCCAGGAGCAGTCAGGCTGAGGGACAGGGAAGCAGGGGGGCGGGGGGGGCTCGGGCAAGGAAAGGACAAGGGACACGTCAGTGATGGGGTCCCAGGGCTGAAGAGGTGCCAGCTGGCTCTGCTCACCGCTGCTGAGCTGTGCCATGGCCTGGCAGCTCACCTGGCAGTGTGGACAGATCCATCTCCATCACAGCTCCCTGCATGGGCAGGGTGCAACCATGCTCAGCTCAGGGCATGGCAGCGGGCACGGTGGATGGGAGTGGGCACTGTGGAAGTGGTGTGTGGTGCTGGAGGGGTACACGGGCACAGGAAGGGTACAAGAGGGGTACGTGGGCACAGGAGGGGTACGTGGGCACAGAAAGGTGCATGGGCACGGGCAGGATGACGAGGCAGGGGCAGGACGATGAGCAGGGGGGTGCCAGGCACAGCTGGTGCAGTCTCCACCTTCTCTTCCCAGCCCGTGTGTGCTGGGGGCCACATCACCAAGACCCTGGGCTACCTGGAGCTGGGCACCTCCGGGCTCCTGAAGGATGTCCCTTACGGCAGCCTGAAGCCCCCAGCGCTCGATGCCGGGCGTCTGATCCCAGCCGAGCTTCCCCGGGGCGCGGGGACCCCCTCGGGGGCGGCGCGGAGCCCCTGGGACTGGCAGAAGAACCAAACCGCCGGGGAGCTGCTGGGCGGCCGCGCCCGGCGCAAGCCGGCGCTCAAGTCCGGGCGCACCAAGAAGATCTTCGGCTGGGGAGATTTCTACTTCAACATCAAGACGCTGAAGTTCAGCCTGCTGGTGACCGGCAAGATCGTCGACCACATCAACGGCACCTTCAGCGTCTACTTCCGCCACAACTCCTCCAGCCTGGGCAACGTCTCGGTCAGCATCGTGCCCCCCTCCAAAGCCGTGGGGTTCGAGGTGCTGGTGCCCGGCCCCCTGGTGCCCCTCCCGCCCCCCCAGCAGAGCACCCTGCCCGAGGGGCGCCCGGCCAAGGCCCTCAACTGCCACGTGGAGTACGAGAAGACCAACCGGGCACGCAAGAACAAGCCCTGCCTGTACGACCCCTCCAAGGTCTGCTTCACGGAGCACACGCAGAGCCACGCCGCCTGGCTCTGCGCCAAGCCCTTCAAGGTCATCTGCATCTTCATCTCCTTCCTCAGCATCGACTACAAGCTGGTGCAGAAGGTCTGCCCCGACTACAACTTCCAGCACGACCACCCTTACTTCGGCTGAAGCTGCCGGAGCCGGATGGAGGTTGGGGTCTCCTGCACCTTGTCCTCGGCTGGCCGCCAGAGCTGGGGGCAGAGGGAGGCTGGGGTCTCCTGCCCTCGCTGCATGGTGCCCCCCTCCCATCACCCCTGCACCGGGCTCCTCTTCATCACAACAGCACTCCTGGGGTCAAGGATGGCCCACCCAGGGCACAGCTGGCACCGGGGGTCCTGATGTCCGCTGTGGCCACGCTCCTGTCCCTGCAGCTGGGTTGGGGATGCAGGGGCTGGGGTCCCTGGGGGTGGTGTGGGTGAGTCCGGGGGTGCAGCCCCGCATGATGCCATCGGCCGGGTGTGTGCCACCTCCAGGGTGGGCACAGAGGTGGTTGTACTGGGGGGGGGGTTCCACTACGATCATGGTGCTGGGGGGGTGCATCCCCTTACCCTGTATTTGGGGGGGCCACCTAGCCAGGTATTCTGAAGCTCTCCCCCCACCTCCAAGGGCGAGGCAGCTTTGGGGCTCCAACCCCCCCATGGAGCACCCCCCCCACACACACTGGGAGACCCCTGCCCAGATTCACCACCCCCAGCCCAGGTCTGCAGCCCCTGTCTCCGGTGCTGCCTGCACCCAACCTCCACCACGCAGAAGAGCCACCTCGGGGGCAGGGACCTGGGGGTCCCTGGGGGCTGCTCCCAACTCCCCCAGGCTGGGCTGCCTTCATATTTTTTTAAGAAAATTAAAATGGAAAAAAAAGTGGAAAATAAAGAAAAAACATTGGGAAAAAAAAAAAAAGAAAAAGAAAGAGGCGAAGTGTGCTGAGCCCGGGACCCCCCCCCGCGGAGAGCCCCCGGAGGGAGGGGGCAGGGGGCAGCCACCGGGGGGCAGGGGGCAGCGATGGAGGGGTCAGAGACTGGGATGTGGGAGGAACCCAAGGTGGGAGCGTGGGGGACAGGGATGGGGGTGCGGGGGACACGGATGGGGGTGCGGGGGCACGGGAACTGGGGGGCAGGGGCGGGGGTGCGGGGCACGGGAACTGGGGGGCAGGGGGCAGGGGTGCGGGAGGAGGTCAGAGGCCGGGATTCGGGGGGTGGGGGTCAGGGATGGATGTTGGAGGGGGTCAGGGATGGATGCTGGGGGGGGTCGTGGATGGGGCACCCCAGGTTAGCGGGGGGTGGGGGCTGCTTCTGCACCTCCAGCTTCCCATCAGCCCCCGCGGTACCGGCGGCCCCTTGGCCCCGCCCCGGCGGCGCTCGTGCCGCCTCCCGAGGGGGGCGGGGCCGGGGCAAGGAGCGGGAGCGGGACCGGGACCGGGACCGGGAGCCGGCCGGGACGCGCCTGCAGCGGGAACCGCGATGTGGCCGCTCCGCCTGGGCAGGGTGAGGCTCGGAGCCGGGCAGGGGCTCCCGGTGCTCCGGGATGGGGGGGTCCCGGTATCCGCGGAGCGTCCCCGTGCCCCCAGGGCGTTCCAACACCCGGAAAGGGATCCCGGTAACTGGGAGATTCCCGGTCCCCGCAGGGTATCCCGGTCTCCACAGGGTATCCGGGTCCCCCGGGATGACTCGGTGCTCGGTAGCGGGGTCCCGGTGCCCGTGGCGGAGCGGAATGGGGCGGTGTGGGGGTTCCGGCTAACCACGAGGTCTGACGGTAGCCGGTGGCTCGCTGCCTAAGTTCTCCCGGTTCCTCGCTTATCCCGGCATCCGCATCTCCTGCCCGGGGGGGGTCGGGGCAGTGATGCCCCCCTCAATCCCGGTCCTCTTCCCCGTTTCATGCCCCCCCCCCCCCCCCCAGCCCGGCTGCCCTCCCCCTGGACTTTGCATCCGTCCCAAAGTCCCCGGTACCGGGGCAATCACCGTCACCGACCTTGGCCCCTGCCCGGTGTCCACGGTCCCGCGGGTGATGCAATGAGGCGGAGGCGGTTACATCACCCGGGCACCAGTTTGGCCCCCCCTTGGAGCACTGGGAGACCCCTCTCGTTGTGCACGGTGCTGCTGGGGGGGGTGGGTGTGCTCCAGGGGGGCCCCCGCAGCACTCTCCCAGCAGCAGCCCCCAGCAGCACCGTGCACAACGAGGAGGGTCCCCATGTGCCCACCCTGCGGGGTGGTGCTGGGGCCTTGCTCCCGGCACTGTCTCTCCCTGGTCTGGGAGGGTGCTGCAGGGGGGCTCAGGGTCTTGTCACCCTCCCATCAATGTCCCCTGCAGGCCCTGCAGCGATGTGGTGGTCAGGTGGCCGCCGGCAGCGGCCGGAGGGCACAGCATGGCACCGCTGCCGCGGCTGCCACCGGGCACATGCCAGGCTGGACGGGGCAGGAGAGCCTGGCAGAGAGCGACCCTGAGGTCTGGAGCCTGGTCCAGAAGGAGAAGGATCGGCAGTGCCGGGGGCTGGAGCTCATCGCCTCTGAGGTGGGGTCTGGGCTGCTTGGGGCAGGGGGTGGTGGTGGTCCTGGGGCACCCGTGCTGAGGAGGGGGCTCTGCTGACCCAGCTCTGAGCCCCCTTTTCCCCCCCCCCCAGAACTTCTGCAGCCGGGCAGCGCTGGAGGCCTTGGGGTCCTGCCTCAACAACAAATACTCAGAGGGGTACCCTGGAAAGAGGTAAGGGGGGAGCAGGTGCTGGGTGCCAGCTTGTGCCCTGTCCCTGGGCATCACTGAGCTGAGTCTGGCCCCAGCTTCTTGCCCCCCACCCTTCAGCTCTTGCTGAGCATTGCTCAGATCCCCTCTGGGGCTGCTCTCCTCCAGGCTCTCAGCCCCAGGCCCCTCACAGTGCTGCTCCAGGCCCCTCAGCATCCTCCCAGCCATCCCTGGACGCTCCCCAGCAGACCCTCTGCCACGGGGGAGCCCGGGGCTGGACCCTTGTCACCAGTTCCCTTCTGCTGCAGGTACTATGGTGGAGCAGAGGTGGTGGACCAGATCGAGCTGCTGTGCGAGCAGAGGGCTCTGGAGGCCTTCGACCTGGACCCTGCCCGCTGGGGGGTCAACGTGCAGCCCTACTCGGGGTCCCCGGCCAACTTCGCAGCCTACACAGCCCTGCTGCAGCCCCACGACCGCCTGATGGGGCTGGACCTGCCCGACGGGGGCCAGTGCGTGGGGGGCTGGGGGAGCCTGCACCCCTCCGTGTGCTGGGGGGACCCCAGCCTCACCCTGCCCCCCTCTGTCCTCTGTCCTGCAGCCTCACCCACGGCTACATGTCGGACACCAAGAGGGTCTCGGCCACCTCCATCTTCTTCGAGTCCATGCCCTACAAACTCAACGTGAGCCACGGAGTGGGGCAGGAGGGGGGGGCTGCTGCCCAAGCTGCTGACCCAGTGGTGCCCCTGAGATGCCCCTGAGATGCCCAAGCCGCTCTGCCATCCCTCTGACCTTCCCCTCCCAGTGTCCCCAGCTCCATCCCCTTCCCAATGTCCCCAGCTCCGTGCCGGTGCCAGGGAGGGCTTGGGAGCCAGGGTCAGAGGAGGTGCACGTGCCCCAGCAAGCTGTCTGTCTGTCTGTCTGTCTGTCCCTCACAGCCAGCCACGGGGCTGATCGACTACGAGCAGCTGGAGCTGACCGCCAGGCTGTTCCGGCCCCGCCTGGTGATCGCCGGCACCAGCGCCTATGCCAGGCTCATCGACTACGCCCGCATCAAGAAGGTTGGTGCTGGGCTCCATCGCCCTCTGCAGCAGCCCCAAGGTGGTCACAGCCTGCTCCTGGGGACGAGGGACAGCTGTGACTCGTGGTGCCCCCCACCCCCAGGTGTGTGAGGAGGTGAAGGCCTACCTGCTGGCAGACATGGCACACATCAGCGGGCTGGTGGCAGCCAAGGTCATCCCTTCGCCCTTCGAGCACGCGGACCTGGTCACCAGCACCACACACAAGACCCTGCGCGGGGCCAGGTGAGGCTGTGCCCTGCTGCCCCCTCCTCCAGAGGATGCCCCATGGTCGGAGGGCAGATGTGGCATCTCTGGGGCCAGAGCTGAGCAGGAGGGACCTGCGGGAGGGTGGCAGGGCAGGAGAGATCCATGGGAGGGTGGCAGGGCAGGAGGAGCCATGGGAGGGTGGCAGGGCAGGAGGAGCCATGGATGGGTGGCAGGGCAGGAGAGATCCATGGGAGGGTGACAGAGCAGGAGCCATGGGAGGGTGGCAGGGCAGGAGGAGCCACGGATGGGTGGCAGGGCACAAGGAGCCATGGATGGGTAACAGGACACAAGGAGCCACAGATGGGTGGCAGGGCAGGAGCCGTGGAAGGGTGGCAGGGCAGGAGCCGTGGGTGGGTGGCAGGGCAGGAGGAGCCATGCAGGGCTGGCAGTGGTGTTAGTGCTGCCCCACGGTGCCAGGGAGCCAAGGCCTGGCTGTGGGGCAGTGGCACACAGGAGGGGCAGCGCCAGCTCTCTCTTGCCACCAGGTCAGGGCTGATCTTCTACCGCAAGGGCGTGCGCTGGGTGGACAAGAAGAGTGGCAAGGAGACCCTCTACGACCTGGAGGACAGAATCAACTTTGCTGTCTTCCCCTCGCTGCAGGGGGGACCCCACAACCATGCCATAGCCGCCGTGGCCGTGGCGCTCAAGCAGGTCTGTGCCAGGGCGGTGGGCTCGGGCCTGGGGGGGAGCCAGGCCCCGCAGTGACGTGGTGCCCCCTCGCAGGCCAGCTCGCCAGCATTCCAGCAGTACTGCCAGCAGGTCCTGAGGAATGCCAAAGCCATGGCACAGGCCCTGCTCCAGCGTGGGTACACCCTGGTGTCAGGTAGTGCCCCCTTACCTGTACCTCTGGGGACGAGGAGGGGGGAGGCTGCAGCAGGTCACAGGTGGCACCGCTGGCCCTTGGTGCCCCTGGGGAGCAGGGGTGGGGGGCAGAGGATGGGGGTGCAAGGCAGGGCAGGGCCTGGGGGCGGCAGGGAAGGGGTTGGGATGTGGAGGGGGAGGCAGGGGGGTGCTGGGGCTTCTCCTCACCCCCTTCCTGTGCCCCCCCAGGTGGCACCGACAACCACCTGGTGCTGGTGGACCTGCGGCCGAAGGGCATGGACGGGGCGCGGGCGGAGCGGGTGCTGGAGCTCGTCTCCATCACTGCCAACAAGAACACCTGCCCCGGGGACAGGAGCGCCCTGACGCCGGGGGGGCTGCGCCTGGGTGAGGCCTGGGTGGTGCTCTGCCTGCCCCCACCCTGCCCCTTCCCTGGGGGGGGGTCCCCAGCCTTCCCCCTGGGGCATCCCCGCTCGGTTCCGGAGCTGGTTCCTGGCTCAGACTGGGCACAGAGTGGTGCCCTGGGAGCCAGGCCCTGGGGAGCCCTGTGGTGGGGTTGGCTTCTGTGCCCCCGCTCCAAGCAGGTTCTGTCCCCTGATGGTCTCTGTCCCCCAGGTGCCCCTGCCCTGACCTCTCGCCACTTCCGTGAGGAAGACTTCCAGAAGGTTGTGGCCTTCATCGATGAGGGCATCAGCCTGGCGCTGGACGTCAAGAGCAAAACCGGTGAGTGAACTGGGGGGGGGTGTCCCCCATTCTCCCCCTCCCCCCTTCTTGGAGTTTGGGGGTGCAGGGACTGTGCCCCAAGCCTCTGCCAGCTTCCCCCTTTGCAATCCTGGAGGTTAGTGAAGCCCCCTGGGATCCTTGAGCCCACCCAGCCCTGCTCCCCAGACCCTTCCCCAGCTCCGTTGCCCTTCTCTGGCCCTGCTCCAGCCCTCGAAGTGCTTCTGGCAGCCAGGAGCCCAGGCCTGACCCCCAGGCTTCCAGCTGTGGCCTCCCCAGTGCCCAGCCCGGGGGGCACCTTCTCAGCCTCTGCCTCCTTGTGCCCAGGCAAGCTGCAGGACTTCAAGAGCTTCCTGCTGCAGGACCCAGAGACGCAGCAGCGCTTGGCCCAGCTGCGGCAGCGTGTGGAGACCTTCGCCCGAGGCTTCCCCATGCCCGGCTTCAGCGACCACTGAGCACAGCCTGGCACCGCCTGGGGGGGCCAAGGGGGAGCCTTTGAACCCCCCTCTGCCTTCCCCACAGCCCTTCATCCCCCACCAGCACCTTTGGGACCCCGGGGTGGGGGGGCAGCCTTCCCCCATCCTGCTGTCAGTGTTAGGGGACAGAGGTCCCCCCCAGGGGGATGCTGCTGGGGGAGGGTCCGGTCCTGGCCCCAGCCTTGTGCCCTCTGTCCCAGCCTTGCACTTTTCTACCCGGGGGGGGGGGGGGGGGGGCGCTAATAAAAGTGGGTCAGAAGCTGTTGGCACAGAGATCTGTGGGTGCTGAGCTGGGGTGGCATGGGGACAGCGTCCCTGGGGACAGTGCCAGGGTGCTGGGGGTGGTGCGGGCACAGAGCTCTGTGTCTCACTGCCCATGGTCGTGCCCCAGACTGGGTTGGGTATTGGGGGGGGGGAGGGGGGGGGCTGTGGCCTGGCTGCTCTCTCAGCTGTGAGATGCAGACCCTCCCCCACTGGCCAGACCCCCGTTGCTCCCTGTGGCCCTGCCAGGCTCTGGCATCGCAGCACATCCGCGCTGGCACATCGCCCTGGCACATCCCCCTGGCACACCCCCCTGGCACATCCCCGCTCTTTCAGGTCAGCTGGCCACGAGTTCCCGACAAGGCTTTGGCCAAACCAAACAGCACCAGGCAGGATTTATCCCCCCCACCCCCCCCCAGCAAAGGCCAAGCCTCTGCCCCACGCCTGTGACTCCCTATTGGCCCCAGAGGCCTCTTTGCCTCTCCTGAGGGGGGCTGGGAGCAGGGTGGTCCCCAGGCAGCCCCTGGAGCGTGGGAGAGCGGAAGTGCTGCTTCCAGCAGGCTGGGAACCCCCAGCCCAGCCCTCCCCCCGGGGGGGGGCCCAATGTCCCCTGTGTTTATAAGCCTGGGAAGTGACACAGCCTCACACCCTGCCCTGTGCCCCCCACCCCCCCCTTTTTGGCTGTCCCATGGCACCGTGCAGCGTGGGGGGGGTCATGTGGCACCCACAGGGGTGTGTTTATTGGGAGTGGGGGAGGGACACAGCCCCGAGGTTTGGGGGTGCTGGGGGAGCAGATTGTGCGGTGACTGCCATGGAGCTGGGGGTGCTGCTGGAGGTGAGGGGGTGCTCGGGGGGGGCCACATTTCCCCCTGCACATCCTCAGGATGGGGGGGGGGGGTGTGTCAGCTCAGAAACTGGGACGTTCCTTCTTGAGGTTCTTGTAGTCAGTGGAAATTGCCAGAAACTGGAGAAGGAGGGGGGGGTGGGGCAGGGGGTGAGAGGGGGTCGTGCATCCCCCTCCCCCCCCCCCCCCATCCCCAGCCATTGCTGCAGGCTGACCTTGGCTGTGGGGTGTGAGGAAGTCACCATTCAGCCCCCCCCCCCCCCCAAACTCTGGGCACACACAGCTGGGGGGCTCAGGGTGATGCCACCTCTACCCCTTCCCCAAGGAAGATGTCCTGAACGTGGCAGTTCCACCCCCCACCCCCCGGTGCTAGGACCCCCCAGGACCCCCTTCACCCAGTGCTCACTTTGTACTGGTCCGTGGGGCTCAGCTTATTCCAGGGCTCAGGATTATTTTTTCGGTCCCAGCTGCAAGGGGGGGGGAGGGGGGGTGGGGGATGACACCATCAGCACCTGCAAGGGGGTGGGGAGAGACATCCCCCCCCGCCTCCCAGTAGTGCCCCCAGCCCCAGCTCCCTGCAGTAATAACCCCAGAAGCCATCACACCTCACCTCCCCCTCCCCAGTCCTGCTGCGGGGGGTTGGGGGGGGGCTCTCACTAAGTCCCTCCGGGTCCCTCCCCACCCTAGGGTGTGGAACTGGGGCCGGGGGGCGGGGGGGCGCGGACAGGATCCCCATGAGGCTGCTCCCAGAGCATCGCAGTCCTGGCTGTGCCACAGCCGTGGCCTGACTCAGCCAAACCGCAGCCTGGCAGCCACCCTGGCTCAAGGCTGGCCCGAGGTGTACGTGCGGGGGTGCACATCGGCCTGCCCCCCCTCCCCTCCCCGGCCAGCGCGGCTGCGGGCACTGCTCTGAATGGGGGGCACTGCCTGCTCTGCCCCTCTCCTCTGGCCCCACATCCTCCCCAAGCCCCAGCTTCACCCGCCCCGGGTGTGAGGGTTGGGAACGTGGAAGGGCTGGGAGCGTGCAAGGGCTGGGAGCGTGCAAGGGTTGGGAGCGTGCAAGGGCTGGGAGCGTGCAAGGGCTGGGATTATGGAAGGGTTGGGAATGTGCAAGGGTTAGGAATGTGTAAGGATTGAGAACGTGCAAGGCCAGCCCGGGCTGGCTGCTGCCGGCTGGATGGAGCCTTCCCACGGAGGACTCGTCCCGTCCTGTCCCGTCCCGTCCCGGGAGGGGCCGTGGAAGGGCAGCGAAGCCGTGGGATGGGTCCCTGGAGGGAGCGGCTCCTGCCTGCCCCTCTCCCGTCCCCCTGCAATCCTCCGGCCCCAGCCAAGAGCAAAATTTTCCATCTGGGAAGCGGCGTTCGTGTGTGCGAGCACGGCCGGGATGGAGCGGGGGCCTGGGGGCGGGGGGGGGCTCTGCTGCCAGGGCGGACCACTGGAGCTGGTTAACGGCACTGACGCGCTGGGGGGGTGCTGCTGTGCTCCCCCTCACACGTACGCACCCCCGCGACGGCACCATCAAAGCCGAGGTGCCCGGACGCGCTAATTGCTGAACTAAGTACCCCGGGCAGCTGGTGGCAAATCGAATCAATGAGCATCGTCCTGGGAGCAAACCAACCCTGGAGCTGCCCTGGGGACCCTGGGGCCGTGGGGAGCTGTGGGGCTGTGGGGGCTACCGGGGAAAAGCCAGCTCCTGTGGCACAGTGTCCTGTGCCAATCCATCCCTCTGCCCGCAGCCTGCCAGCCTCACGCCTCCTCCCCCTCTCCATTCATCCTTGCAGGCTGCTCTGTGTCCGTCCTTCCCTCTCCTCGCTCTTTCTCTCCCCATTCCTTCTCCACCCCTCCACGCATCCCGCAGGATTCCCATTCCTCTGTTCCCTCTCTCCCGGCACTCTTTCCCCAGCTCCATCGTTCTCATTCTGCTTTTAGCTGCCTTGCCCCCAACCCATCCCTCCTTGTCCCCAGCCCATCTGTCCTTGACCCCAGCCCATCCCTCCTTGTCCCCAACCCATCCCTCCTTGTCCCCAGCCCATCTGTCCTTGACCCCAGCCCATCCCTCCTTGTCCCCAACCCATCCCTCCTTGTCCCCAACCCATCCCTCCTTGTCCCCAGCCCATCTGTCCTTGACCCCAGCCCATCTGTCCTTGACCCCAGCCCATCCCTCCTTGTCCCCAACCCATCCCTCCTTGTCCCCACCTCCACGAAGGTGCCACACTGTGCCCAGGCACCCTCTGCACCCCAGCACCTGCTTGCTGCCACTGGGCATCAAACTCTCCGCTGCAGGGGCAGGGGGGCCGTGTGCCCAAGGGGTGCAGGATGCCCATGGTCATGAGGTGGGTGTCTAAGGGGTGCCCAGTGGCGTGGGCGCCCAAGGGATGCCCAGAGGTGCAGAGTGGGTGCTTGGAGGGTGAGGAGGGACTCAGAGTGGGGTGCTCAGGAGGTGCCCACGAGCACCCCCAGGCCATACCTGACATCGGGGCTGTACAGGGCCAGCCTCAGCAAGTAGAGGACAGCGCTGCCCATGCCAACGCTGATGAAGCCAATGAGGGGAATGAGCTGCAGAGAGAGAGAAGGAGGGGGTAGGGTGGGGAGAGAGAGAGAGAGAGAGAGAAAAGAGAGAGAGAGAGAGAAAAATGAAAAATACCCCAATAAAATGAATATTTATCAGGGCGACCAGAGAGTGAAAGGGAGAGCTGACACCCCGGGAGATTTACAGGGGAAATATGGCAGAGCAATCCTGTAGCCAGGCTGCGGTACACAGTGTAGCTGTCAGCTTGAGTGACTGAATTAAAAGAGGGAGAGAAAAATCGGCTCGTGCTGGAGAGGAATTGGATTTGGAATGAGGAATCGCCGCCTGCTGCTGCTGCCCCGGCGCCCACGCTGCCTGCCCCGGCTGGGGGAGAGGGGCTGGGGGGGGTCCCCTTCCTGCTGTCTGTGGTGCCCACTGGCCACGGGTTGAGCCTCCGCCGGCGGCTCCTCCGCCAACGATTTCCCCCTCGAGGGAAGGATGGAGGCTCGGCAGGATTTGGCTCTGAGCCACGCTGCCCACCCCAGCAGGTTTTCGGTCCCCACACCCAGACACTGCGCCCCCAACACCCAGATGAGGAGGGGGTCCATTTACCATCCCCCCTGAGCCCCCACCAGGAGTGAATGGACTGGCATGCACCGGGACCGGGCACCACACCAGCGGCAGAGCAGCCGGGGCCAGAGCGAGCCTGGGGGACGTGGTGCCAGCATAGCATGGGGGGGCACTCAGTGCTCCCCCCAGCAGCCATCCTTGCAAGCAGGAGATGCTCTCTCCCCGCCCCACGCACGCCAGGGCTCTGATCACCTTCGCAGGTCCACCAGCTCCATCTTCTCATCTGCACTCCTGCTGCCAATCCCCCAGCGCCCAGGGGGACGCGGCCTCAATTCCGAGGCTGCCTTGACCTCCCCTAAATTGCCACAGCCCCCCCAATCCCCCCATGCCAGGGAAGGCAGCCTGAGCCTAATGAATCTCTCGCCAAGCTGTGCCCCTGGGAGGGCGAACGCGGCCGGGGCCTCTCCGTGCCCATTAGCAAGGAGCGGGGCCGGCGGGGCCGTGCGAGCCGCGCGGTTTCCATTGCCACCCCCTGGGCGCCCCCCGGCTTAGATTTGCAGCTCCGCTCCTCAGCTTGAGCACTAAAAAACATCTCCAAGCACTGTGCTGGGACTCAGTTTCCCCACTTGGACGAGAGCGAGGTGGGGGCGACGCTAAACCGTGAGGAGAAGAGGACCATAGAATGGGTTAGGTTGGAAGGGACCTTAAAGCTCATCCAGTTCCAACCCCCCACCATGGGCAGGGACCCCTCCCACCAGCCCAGGGTGCTCGGGGTCTCATCCAGCCTGGCTTTGAGCACCTCCAGGGAGAAGGCAATCCACAGCCTCCCTATTCCAGTGTCTCCCCAGCCTCCCTGTCGAGCCAGGCAGCTCTCTGCGCTGTGCCAGCTGATGGAGCGCCGGGCAGGTGCCAGCACCAGCCTGGGAGGTTGGAGGCATCAGTGGCTAATGATCTTCTGCGCCGTGTGCGGCCAGGTGCCAGAGGATCTGGCAGTGGCCCCTGCCCAGCCGCTCCTGCTAATCAAGACAGCTCCGCAGCGCCGGGAATTGCGCCGGGAATTGCGGTGTCTGCTGGAGGAGATCTGGGGCGATAGGTTCAGTCTCACCATCTGCTGCTGACACCTTCTGGGTAATTAATGCCTGGGAAGAATTAAGGGTAAGGGGGAGCCGGGGAAGGAGCTCCTGCGGCAGCAGAGGGGCTCTGGAGCTGCAGGTGCCCCCCCATCCCCCCTCAAGACAGGCACACAAATAAACAATGTGCGTGGAGAGCTCGACCCGAAGCCTGTGGAGAGTCACAGTGCTGCTGCTGGCTGTGTGCAGCATTTGCCTCCTAATCCACTTGTGGGGACCTCATGGGAGTGAGGTCAGAGCTGCCCTGCTCCCCAGAAGCCCCCCGGTCCCACCACAGCCCCAGCCAACACCCAGGTGACCTGGCAGTGAGCTGGCACCAGCTGTGCCAGGGTGAGGATCTGACTCTCTGTTCTCTTCTGGCTACAAAAGCAGCAGGAAGGAGAAAACCACCCAGTGAGGAGGGGGCTCTGTGCCTGGGCAGGATGGGATCCTCATGCCAGGGTGAGGTGCCTTGGCAGACGACCACATGCTGAGGTGAGTGGATGGTGTGATGCAGCGCTGAGCTCTGCCCAGTGCCCACAAGGTGCCCAGTGAGCAGTGCACCCCCACCCCACCCCGGGACTGTCATGCCAGGCAGGTGCTTGTCCTGCCGAAGCTCCTGCGATCACCCAGCGGTGCTGCACCTCCCTGCCTGGGGCATCCATCAGTGCCAGGTGGGCAGGCAGCTGGGCACACTGCGCAGGGAGGGCCTCTTGCCAGGTGGAAGTGCTGCTGTGCCCCCCCCCCCGGCGTGAGCTGCAGCTGATGGTGTGTGATGGATGGCACAAGAACTGCCCCAGCACTAATCCTGCTGAGCAGCTCTTGGGCACATGCCAAGCACTCAGCACCACCGCCCCCTTTACACAGACTCTTTGGGGTCTCTCTGTGCCCCCCTCCTCCCCATGTCACACACAGCCCTTTGTTTGACAGCTGGGCGAACCATGGTGGCATGGAGCCCCAAATTCCCCTGTTCTGCACCCAGAAACACGCAGCAGTGCCCTGAGGAGGGCACAGGAGCCCTGCCCTGTGCTGTCCATCCGTTCACACCCGGGCAGCCCGGGGACCCATCCGTCCCGTGCCCGGGCTGTTGGCAGAGGGCAGGAATCTGCCTGTCGCTGGAACAGCCCTGCCCAGGGTGCCTCCTTCTCCAGCCCTGGATCCCTCCCCTCTGCTGAGCCAGGCGTCCGTCTGTCCTGCTGCCCAGCCGCGGCTCAGCATCCTCTCCAGCCTGGCTGCTCTGCCCAGCCCAAACCAGCTGCCAGCAGCTTACGTGAGAGCCTGCAGCTCCACAACCCTCCTCCGGCCACCAGCCCCTGCCAGGGCTCCAGGGAGGGCACTGAGCTGTGGGGACAAGCGAGGGGAAGAACTGGGGACCCCCTGGCAAGGGTTGGGTCTCTGCTGCTGCAGGAGGAGATCCAGAGGCTCAGCTGGGCAGGGCAGGGGCACTCAGCCGGCTGCCACCACGGCCGAGGGTCTCTCTTGGGGGTTTCAGCAGCTACATACAAAACCCCCAGCTTGGGGTGCTGAGGGCAGGGGATGGGGAAGGATCTGAGCTGGAAGGACAGCTGGGAGTTGACACTCCCAAGCTGGGGCTAGCAGGGAAGTGAGGAAGGGGCTCGATTTCCATTCCCACCCTCCCAAAGGTGCCTCCCGAGAAGGGTGTGGCAGCAGGAGCACACCGAGCAGCATCCTTCACCCAAGCAGCTGCCAGCAGATGTGGTCAGGGGAAGTCAGCCCGGGTGGGGTAAACATCGACGTGCCTAAAGCCCAGCCTGGCTCAGAGGAGGAGCCCAGTCCCCTCGGGTCAGGGTGGTCTCAGCTCTCCTCAGTAAAGGAGGGCTGGGGCCCCCCGAGATCATCCAGCTCCCCTGAGAGGTGCTGTCAGACCCGGGAGAGTGGCATGGAGGGCACACTGCAAGCAGGGGCAGCTGGGAAGGGACAGTCAGGGCACAGGGAGCTGGACCAGGAGGCTGAAAAGTGGTTTGGGGAATGGGAGGAAGAGGGGACCGGTGAGGGCAGAGGAAAGAGGGATGGGGAGGGGGGAAAGAGGGAGAAGGACGTGGAGAAGGACAAGATCCCCAAGGCACAGGGTGGGAGAAGGGCAATGATGAGCCTGGAGGGATGGGGGCTGTGGAGGTCCCTGGGAGGAGGAGGGGGGCAGAGGGATGGGGAGCAATGCGGGGGTCCCTGGGGGGGCGCGGGGTGACTCACTCCGGGGTGCCGCTTGACATGCCGGGAGAACATAGCTCCGAGCAGGGGACCCTTCATGGCGAGGGGCAGGCAAGGTCCGGCTGCCGTGGCAGGTTCCCGAGTGCCGTGCGAGGATGGAGCCTGGGCAGGAGACGCGAGGGAGGCGTCTGAAGAGGGGCTGGGAGGGACGGGGCGGGACAGGACCAACATCCCGGCCCAGGGAAGCTGCTGCCCGGACTGCCAGCTCCTGAGCCTGCTGCACCCTACCCCATGACGAGCCCCAGGGGCCGGGTCAGCGGCCAGCTTTGGGTTTGGACTCCTGGGATGCCCACAGGCTGCTGCCTGGCACCCAAGGCACCACCACTCGTGCCTCAGTTTCCCTTCTCTGAACCAGCAACCGGCCCCTTCCCCTCTCCACGTTCAGATCCTCCAGCGGCTGCCCCTGCACCTCGCTGCCAGGGCGAGGGATGAGGAACCTGATTTGTTATGACAACTTCGCCCATGTTTGCTGCCTCCCCTCAGCAGCCCCCTCCACCACCACCCCCCCCCCAATCCCCCCCCACTTATGATAAATGACAGAACACCCAATTTACATTTAGCGATGCAGATCTGCCCGGCAGGAGCAGCTGCTGCTCTGCATATGGAAACCAGCGATTTGTACCTACTGGTTCTGAACAAAAGACTGGGAAGGGAAGCCGGACGGAGCGGGCAGCCCGGGCGGGAGGCTGGGCCAGAGCAGGGACTGGGCCTCCCAGGCCCTTATCAGGGGGAAACCGGTGGTGCTCTGGCAGCCCGCGGTGATCTGGCAGCCTGTGATGATCTGGCAGCCTGTGTCTGAGGGCAGAGCGTGGCAAGGTGGCACATGATGGATGGTGCCAGTGCCACACACCTGATGGGCACAGCATCACCTGCCCCTTAACTGAGGGCTCTTGGTCAAAAGCCAGTGCCCCCCACACCCCCCATACCTCCCCTGGATGAACCTTTGCTCCTGCAGAGGCACACATGTAGGGAGCATGCATGCAGAGGCAGAGAACATGCATGCAGAAGCAGAGATATGCATGCAAAGGCAGAGCCATGCATGCAGAGGTAGAGAACATGCATGCAGAGGCAAAGAACATGCATGCAGAGGCAGAGCCATGCATGCAGAGGCAAAGAACATGCATGCAGAGGCAGAGAACATACATGCAGAGGCAGAGCCATGCATGCAGAGGCAAAGAACATGCATGCAGAGGCAGAGAACATGCATGCAGAGGCAGAGCCATGCATGCAGAGGCAGAGAACATGCATGCAGAGGCAAAGCACATGCATGCAGAGGCAGAGCCATGCATGCAGAGGCAAAGAACATGCATGCAGAGGCAGAGAACATACATGCAGAGGCAGAGCCATGCATGCAGAGGCAAAGAACATGCATGCAGAGGCAGAGAACATGCATGCAGAGGCAGAGCCATGCATGCAGAGGCAGAGAACATGCATGCAGAGGCAGAGCCATGCATGCAGAGGCAGAGAACATGCATGCAGAGGCAGAGCCATGCATGCAGAGGCAAAGAACATGCATGCAGAGGCAGAGAACATACATGCAGAGGCAGAGCCATGCATGCAGAGGCAAAGAACATGCATGCAGAGGCAGAGCCATGCATGCTTAGCACCCCCACACGTGTGTGCACACACACAGAGCTCTCCCCACGAACCTGCAAGCCTCCACCTTGCACCCTTGCAGTGAGGCACCCCAAGGACCCTCCTGCACTCCCCCACCCGCCTCCAGAGCCCCTCCAGCTGCCTCCTTCCAGCCCAAGCTCTCTGTCCGAGCTCAGCTCCCCCAGCCCCTGCCCGTCCCCCTCCTTCCCAGTTTCTTCCAGCGGAGTCTGAAAGGACAAAAGGGAGAAACTTCTGCGGAGCTGCTGGCAGCAGGGGCTGAGCGCGGCCGGCAGCGCCGTGTGGAGGCCTTTGGTGATACAATTAGGGTTTGGAGATAGGATTGATGAAGAGCCACTCCCCGCGGCACGGCCGCTGCCCCCTGCCCGCAGCCCCCGCTGCCAGCGGCTGTGCAGCGCTGGGGTGCTGGGGGGGTGGTCTATGGTGGGTGCAGGGTCACGGCAAAGGGGTGCAGGAGAGGTTCAAGAGGGGGGGGGGTTCAGAGGTCCCCTCCAGCCCCCACCCTGCTGGGGCTCTGGGATTCGTCTTTCTCGCAGCCAGATCTGCTGCCCAGCGGCAAAGGCTGTGGGAGCATAAAAGAGGGGCTCAGAGTTGGGTCAGCAGAGCTCTGCTGGGGTCCCCCAGGACCACCACCACTCCCTGCCCCAGCCTCTGGTAGCATTGTGCAGAAGGAGGGCAGTCCCCATGTGCCCACCCTGGAGGGTGGCACTGCTGACACAACACTGGGGTCTTACCCCTGGCGCTGTCACCAACCTGGTCTGGGGGTGGGGTGGGGTGTGTCTTTTGAGGGGACAGGGTCTTGTCCCCCTCCTATCAGTCTCCTTCACAGCCCTGCTGCAGCTGGAGGGCACAGCATGGCACCTTTGGAGCCCAGCACCAAAGCACTGAGCAGGGATCCCCAGGGGGTGCCCAGCAGTGTTAGGACCCCAGGATATTTTGGGGAAGGATGGGGGGGTGTGTGGGGGTGTTGGGGTCCCAGTCCCATCACAGCCAGCTCTGCTTTGGAGCATTCTGCAACCCAGCTCCATGCAGCTCCTAATTCCCCAGGACTTCCCCTGGAGCTGCAGTGGGATTCCCTGCCCACAGAGCCCAGCTGCCTCCATGCTCATTAATGACTGTAATTAAGAGCCAGTTTAATTCTGTGCTGCATTTCCCTCTTCATGCTGGTTACAGCTGCTTGGGACCCCCCACACACCCCCCTCCCACCTCCCTTCCACTCCCCTCCCACCCAACCATGGCAGGCTGCCTGCAGCCCCCTCTGCGGGGAGCAGCCGTGGAAGAGGGTCAAGCTCCACAGAGCACTTGGAGGGGGCTCCAGTGAGATCCCCCCGGGTCTGGGAGACACAGAAACACCAAGGAATTGGAGCTGCTGGGGCTGCTGGAGCTGTTAGGGCTGTTGGGGCTGCTGCTGGAGCTGCTGGGGCTGCTGCTGGGGTGCTGGAGCTGCTGGAGCTGCTGCTGGAGCTGCTGGAGCTGTTGGGGCTGCTGTTGCTGCTGCTGGTGCTGCTGGAGCTGTTGGTTCGTGGCTGGCATCAGGCCGAGGCGATGGGTCAGCGATTTCGGGGGAGGAGTAAACCAGCCCCAAAACTCCTCCTGGAGAGAGCAGGATTCCAGCAGCTGGCACAGGGAGGGGGCAGAAGGGTGGGGGGCACCCTGCTGCAAGACAGAGCTGCCTGCATGTGCACGGCCAGGCAGCTCTGCATGCACACAGAGGCATGGCCCTGGCTGCATGGCTGCACACGTGTGCACAGAGGCATGGCCCTGCCTGCATGGCTGCATGGCTGCACACATGTGTGCTCAGAGGCATGGCCCTGCCTGCATGGCTGCACATGTGTGTGCACAGAGGCATGGATGGCCCTGCCTGCATGGCTGCATGGCTGCACACGTGTGTGCTCAGAGGCATGGCCCTGCCTGCATGGCTGCATGGCTGCACACGTGTGCACAGAGGCATGGCTGGCCCTGCCTGCATGGCTGCACATGTGTGTGCACAGAGGCATGGATGGCCCTGCCTGCATGGCTGCATGGCTGCACACGTGTGCACAGAGGCATGGATGGCCCTGCCTGCATGGCTGCATGGCTGCACACGTGTGTGCACAGAGGCATGGCCCTGCCTGCATGGCTGCATGGCTGCACACGTGTGTGCTCAGAGGCATGGCCCTGCCTGCATGGCTGCACATGTGTGTGCACAGAGGCATGGATGGCCCTGCCTGCATGGCTGCATGGCTGCACACGTGTGTGGCCCTGCCTGCACAGAGCTGCACCCCCAGAGCACAGAATCCTCCTGTTGGGAGCAGCCCTCTGGGCTCCTCCAGCCCAACGCCAGCCCCCACACCCCCAGGGCCACCCAGCCCTGCCCCCAGGGGCCGTGGCCACAGGTTGCTGCAGGGGTGGGGACTGCACACACGGGTGCAGGGACACACGGACAGCCCTCCCTGAGCAGACAGACAGCCGCACACACACGTGTGCTGCACGCTCACACGCGTGGCTGTGGCCTGGCCCCTCGTGGCGGGGGGAGGGGGCCGTGGGGAGCTGAGGAGACAAATGGAGGCGGTGGTGGGGAGGGGGACAGTGGGGGTGCCTGTGCTGGCAGCTGCTGGGCAGGGTGATTTTACAACCACTCCAAAAATATTATTCAAGATGAAGGAGAATCAGGGCTGCTGCCAGCGAGCGCGGGGCCGGCGTGGGGGAATTTATCACTGGGAATTGGGTGCCCCCCCCCCGATCCCCCCCCCCCCGCGCCCGGCCGCGGTGATGAAGTGCTTCATTAATGGGAGATGCTGCAGCTCGGGGGGCTGAACGTGCCTGCACCTGAGCACAGCTCCTCTGCCTCCCAGCCCGCCCCCACCTCCCCCCCGCCAGCGCCACACAGCTCCAGACAGCCTCCTGGATCCACACAACAACCTCCCACCGCCACCCCCAGCCCCCAACACCACGACAGGGGCTGCCAACCACAGCTGGTACCCACTGGTTGGGCGCCCCCGCTACCCAACCAGCCTCCTGGCTCCACACACCCCACCCCCATCACAGGGGCTGCCCCACAGCCTCCCTGACTCCACAGCTGGTACCCACTGGTTGTGCCCCCTGCTACCCAACCAACCTCCTGGCTCCACACAACCTCCCCCCCCAGCCACCAACACCACTGCAGGGGCTGCCCCCCAGCCTCCCCCCAGCCCTCCTGACACCACAGCTGGTACCCACTGGTCGTGCCCCCCTGCTACCCAACCAGCCTCCTGGCTCTGCACATCCCACCCCCAGCACAGGGCTGCCCCACATCCTCCCCCCAGCCCTCCTGACACCACAGCTGGTACCCACCGGTTGTGCCCCTCTCACCCCAACACCGGCACCAAGAGCTGGCAGCTATCACCCCAGCCCCTCCTCTGATGCTGGCACGGGGGTCACCCCTCACTGCCAGCGGGGACCTTGCCCCCATTAAGGCTCTGCTCGGGGCTGTAAATCTCAGTGGGCTTTGGCGAGGAGCGCTGGAAGCCATCATAAAAAATTCATCCCCGCTAAAGCAAACAAACAATAAACAAACAGCCGGTAATTAAATGGTGAATTAACGGGAGAGGCTCCGCGGCCCCGCGGAGCTGCGCGGCGGGACGGCCCCAGCCTGGGGAGAAGGGGCTGGATCCTGGGGGGAGCCAGAAGGATGGTCCTGGTCCTGGTCCTGGTCCTGGTCCTGGCCCTGGCCCTGGCCCTGGTCCTGGTCCTGGTCCTGGTCCTGCACAGGGCCCCTCAACCAGGACCCCCCTCACCGGGGACCCCTCTCAGCCAGGCCCTCCTTCACCCAGGACCTCCCTCAACCAGGACTCCTCCCTCACAGGGACCTCTCACTGGGGCAGGTGAGGCTGGGCAGCACCATCAGCTCCCCGCGGAGCACCACACGTCAGCACTATCGTGACACGTCGTGAGGACCCGCACAGCCAGGCAATGGCAGAGCAGACACCTCCCCCCGCTCCCTGCCTGCCACCCCCACGAGCTGGCGTTGTCCTGCTGGGGGCTGCGGAGTGATGTCACGGCCACCCTGCCATGTCATGGCCACCCCCTGATGTCACCAATCTCCATGGCATCGCCATCCCCTCGCCTGCCTCCGAGCACGCCTGTCTGCCAGGCACCCGGGCCCTGGCACCATCCATCACGGAGCGGGCAGTGGGCACACGTCGCTCGTAACTGGCACCTTCATTTAAGGACTAATTATCACCCTAATTCCCCCCATTAATCACGGGGCGCTGGGTGAGCAGCACCGGGAGAGCCAATCGCTGACCCCCCCCCAACAGCTGCAGCGGAGGCGGGGGGGGAGAGGCACCAACCTAACACCCCCCTGGCAATGCTGTAGAAGGTGGGAGGGCTGGCACCCACCCCTGCCCCCCGAGCCAGCGCCTAAGGATGTCCCTTTGTGCCCCCAGCCTGGGCGAGGGCTTGGGTCTGGAGGAGGGGTCCCCAGCACAGCCCCCACCGCAGAGGGCTGAGGCCGCAGGGTGGGAGCCTCGGCTGGGGGGCGGGGGGGAATTGGGCAGACACAGACATCAGCACCCCCCCAGCCGCGGTGGCACCGGGAGGCGTTTCCCGGAGCCGACCCCTCGATTAGCAGCGGCTCGGCCCCGGCCCCGGCCCCGGATCGATTCCTTTCTCTTTTTTTCCCTCGCCTTTTTCCCCCCTCCTCTCCGCTGCGATTCTCTGAAGAGAAAAAAAAAACCTGAGCCCGGAGCTGCGATTTCCAGAGCTGGTTTATAAATAACCAGGGTCAGCAGCTGCCGATTGCGGGAACGCTGCCTTGATACAATTTAATAAACATAATGTAATGGCCTCTTCCCTCGGCGTGACAAAGACACTGGTGGGGACCCAGGCGCGACGGCTGCCGGAGCACGGCTGGGGCACGGCGCACATGGCCGAGACGGGAGCACACGGCCGGCACAGACACACACGGCTGGGGCAGACACACACGGCTGGGGCAGACACACACGGCTGGGGCAGACACACACGGCTAGGGCAGACACACATGGCTGGGACAGACACACACGGCTGGGGCAGACACACATGGCTGGCACAGACACACACGGCTGGGGCAGACACGCATGGCTGGGACAGACACACATGGCTGGGGCAGACACACATGGATGGCACACACACACATGGCTGGGGCAGCAGCACATGGCTGGGACACACAGACATGGCTGGGACACACACACATGGCAGGGACACACATGGCTGGCACACACACACATGGCTGGGGCAGCAGCACATGGCTGGGACAGCAGCACATGGCTGGGACACATAGACATGGCTGGGACACATAGACATGGCTGGGACACACATGGCTGGGACACACAGACATGGCTGGGACATAGCAGCACATGGCTGGGACACACAAACCTGGCTGGGACACACATGGCTGGAACAGCAGCACAAGGCTGGGACACACAGACATGGCTGGGACAGCAGCACACAGCTGGGACACAGCAGCACACGGCTGGGACACAGCAGCACATGGCTGGGACATGTATGCAGGTGGCTGAGACATGCAAACATGGCTGAGATGTGAACACAGCTGGGACATGCAAGCACACAGCTGGAACATGCAGGAGCAGGTCTGGGACATGCAGGAGCACGTCTGGGACATGCAAGCACACAGCTGAGCCTCAGGTGCACACAGCTGGGACCTGCCACCCCCTCACACACACAGTCCCGACCCCCCTCCTCAAAACCCAGCCCCTCGGGGGCGCGCACGCACGTGCCCGCGGGACCGCTTCCGCGCGGGGCCTCCCCAGGGCCTCCAGGAGGCTTGTGGCGCCCCCTTGTGGCCACCGGGGACCGGCACCGGGCCCGAGACCAGGAGCGGGACCACGAACAAAACCGGCACCGGGCCCGACACCGGGCCCGACACCGGGCCCAGGAGGGGGCTGCCCCCGCTGCTGGGGCCGGGCAGGCAGCCCCCGGTGCCACGGAACACCCTGGGATGTGTGCCAGGGGAGGCCAACCGGTGGCTCCTGTCGTGCTCCCATAACCTGCACCCTCCGTGCAGGGCCCTTCCTGGGGCCAGGGCAGCCAGCCCGGTGCAAGGGACCCCCCAGCCCCCCCCCCCCCCCCCCCCCAAAACAACCCAGCACCTCCAGGAGGCAGCCGGGCGCTCGGGCACAGAGGGGCACCCCCCGCATCTCCACATCCCATCTCCCACCGCGTAGGGAAGCTTTGTGCGTGAGGAGCCCCCAGCAGCTGTGCCTCCCCCCCCCCCCCGCCCCCTCCCCATTTTCCCATCTCCCACCCCCGGACCTGCTGGCTCATGCCAGAGGCTCCAAAATCAATTCCCGTCCCCGCCAGGACACGGCGAGAAGGCGACAAATGACGGCGGCAGCTCCGCGGCCCCAGCGCCTCATTTTTCTTGCTGAGCTCCGGGAGCAGAAATCGATGGCAGAGGCTGCTGCATGCCCCTCGCCGGGACAGGTCCTTGCACAGACAACCCCCACCCCACCCCCACCCCCGGCACCCTGCTCCCCTCACCAGCCTCCAACTCCGGTGGGGACCACAGTGCAGGGCAGTTTCCTCCACCATTGGTAGGGCTGAACCCTTCCTCGGCTCTCCAAAAGCCCTCAAAGACCTGAACCCTTCCTTGACTCCCCCAAGGCTCCCCCAAAGCTCCCCAAAAGCTCACAGAGGCTTCCCAAAGGATTCTCCCCACCCCCCCCGAAAAAAAGCTTCTCAAAGGTTGTCCCAAAAAGCTCCCCAAAGCCCCCCGAGGACACCTCCTGCCCCCCCCCGACTCCAGTCACACCAAGCCAGGCTGGTTCCCAGCCACAGCACAGGGTCCTGGGTGCCCTACCCAGGTCACTGCCACCCCCACCCCACCCTGTGCCCCCCCCGCCCCACCATGTGGGTGAAGGCTGGAGACAGGGAGGGTGAAGCTCCCTGTGGATGCAGATGTGCAGCCGGGGGGGGAGGACG
Source organism: Dryobates pubescens (assembly GCF_014839835.1). Taxonomy (NCBI): domain Eukaryota; kingdom Metazoa; phylum Chordata; class Aves; order Piciformes; family Picidae; genus Dryobates; species Dryobates pubescens. The sequence continues at coordinate 951,107 of NC_071651.1, forward strand.
TGGAGCTCCCTGTGGGTGCAGATGTGCAGCAGGAGTGGGGGGGTTGGAGCTCCCTGTGGGTGCAGATGTGCAGGAGGGGGTTGGAGCTCCCTGTGGGTGCAGATGTGCAGGGGGGGGTTGGAGCTCCCTGTGGGTGCAGATGTGCAGGAGGGGGTTGGAGCTCTCTGTGGGTGCAGATGTGCAGCAGGAGTGGGGGGGTTGGAGCTCCCTGTGGGTGCAGATGTGCAGGAGGGGGTTGGAGCTCCCTGTGGGTGCAGATGTGCAGCGGCGGGGGGGGGGGTTGGAACACTCTCTGGGTGCAGGTTTGGGGGGGGGGGGGCTGCTGTCACGCGGCAGCTGCAGCAGCCGCCGAAGGGCCGGGGCCGGGGGGGGGCGGCTCCAATTAGCTGTAATCTCGCTTCCCCGCAGCGCCTGACACCGCCAAACCCACATCATTACCCGCAGCCACAGCCCAGGCAGGGCCGGCAGCTCGGCTTAATTGAGTGTTTACAGCCCTCCGAGGGGGGGCCAGAGAAGCTCGACACAAATCAAACCCCCCCCCCCCCCCCCCGACCACGGCAGACCCGCGGAAGGAGGGGGGGCACAACCCCACGGAACCACAGCATCACCGAGGCTGGGCTCAGCCTTTGCCACAAAGGTTTGCTCCGTCCTCGCAGCCCCCCACTCCTCCCACCCAGAGGGTGTCCCCCTTTCCGCGGGGGTGTCCCCATCCCTGTCCCCAGGTAGACAGGACCAGGTAGCCTCTGCCACCGCCGCCGCCACCGCCGGCTCCTGCTTGACTTGCAAATGAAGCCGCAGGAGCTGGAGGTCTCGCTCCTGTCAGCCAGGCTGAAATCCCTGGAGCCGGCGAGGAAAGGGGGGGGGTGTCCCCACATCCTGCTGTGCCCCCAGAGCTGCTGATGGGACGTGGGGACAGGCCTGGCCAAGGTCTGGGGCCTCCTGCAGCGGCAGAAGACAGGGGCGCAGAGGGGGTGGCCGGGCTTGGGGTCACACCAAGGAGGCTGTGACAAAGCGACAGCATCAGACCCCACCCTGCCCCCAACGCCCACCTGTGCCACCCCCGGTCCGGGCGGACACAGCTCCTGCCTGGCTGCTTCCTCCTCGTTAATCTTTCATGAGCTCGGTGACAAATCTGCTCCACAGCCCCATAGCAATGAGCCCCGGTGGCACCCCCGGGGCAGGCAGCGCTGCTGGCAGGGCACAGCCGGGGCCAGAGGTCTCCAAAGGGGGCACGACCGAGGCTCTCCCCTCGACCTCCAGAATGATGTGCTCCTGAGTGGCATGCGTGGGGGCACACACATGGGCACCCTCCCCCTCAGTCCTGGGTGTCCTGGAGGCCCCGCAGTGTCTCACCCTGCAGATGCCAGCCCTGGCACCTTCCCTGCCCACCATGCCCAGACAAATGCCCACAGGATGGGGCAGCTGGGTCAGACCAGGGCTGTTCTCTGTACCCCACAACTATGGGCTCTCAGTGGGTGGCTGGGGAGGAGTGGGGTGCACTGATGTATCCCCCCCCCCCATGCCAGCCTGGAGGGTGGCCAGGCAGAGGCCAGGATGGTGCCCGCCCCACATCTGTGCAGTGTCACGAAGCAGAGCCTGGCGGTGCTGAGCAGGGAGCCCCAAAATAGAGCTTGGGAGGGAGGGGTGGGGGTGGTCCAGACAGCTTTCTGCCAGACCAAGACCTGCCCCCCTCCCCCCCAAGGACGTCTGCCACTTTCAGCTGTGCCCAACCAGAATGGCTAATTCCAGCAGACCCAGGCTAGATTAATTTTCATTTCCCCATGCAAATCAGTGCTAATTAGGATGGATTTAGTTCACACCACCGGGGCTGTGGGGACAGAGCCTGCACACGGCTGGCACTCCCCAGCCAGGCTCCAGGGCCGTCGCAGCCTTGCTTAATGATCTGGGAGGGTGGACCCCAGGCTGGAGGTCAGGAGCCAGGCTGGGAGCAGCAGGTGGCACAGGGGTTGCCCCCAGCTCTCTCTGACAGCGCTCAGGAGCCCTGTGCTGGACAGAATACCCCTCCCAGCCCCAGGACATCCCCCTCCCCCGCAGCACATCCCCCTCCCAGGCCCCATGCCGGGAGTGACTGGGCCAGAGGTGATGGGCAAGGCTGCTGGAGCCAACCTGGGTGCCAGGGAGGAGAGGGCATCCCTGCACCCAGAGACTCTGCGCTCGGCAAGGAGGTGCTGGGCTGCAAGGCTCAGAGAGAGCCGGGTGGTGATGGGGAGGGTCCCTGGGGGGGGGGGGTGGGGGGTGTCTCTTCGCTAACAGCCTTTGAAATGGAGATGGATGGGGCTGGGCTGGAGGCTGGGCTGGAGGCTGGGGAGGACTTGATGGCCCAGCGCTGGGCCAGCCCGCAGCACCGGGCGGGATGCGCCCGTCCCCGGCCAGCCCTGCTCCGCAGTGGGGGCAGGTGACAGCAGGATGTGTCCCCCCCACCCCCCCAGCTCCTGCAGATTCTGTCTCTGCCTCCTCCTTTGCCAAATATTTAACTAATTAACGCTGCCCGCAGGCTCCTGTTTACGCAGCTTGTTGTGAGCCAAGAAGGACTCCTGGCTGCTCAGAGCAGAGATGCTGCAAACTGCAGACGGGACCCCCAGGCACACAGCTCACTCCCCCCCCCCACCTCAATTCCACCCCCAAGAGGGGCTGGGGCACCTCAGCTCTCCTAACCCATGGGCTCCAGGCCCTGCACTGGCAGCCCCCAAGGGGCAGGGGGCTCCGTGCTGGGGCTGGGAGGGCACCGTGCTGGGCCATGCCGGGGGGGACGTGTGGGGGGGGGGTCCGTGCAGCATGGTTTGGGGGTCTGAGCAGGCATTCAGTGACAAACAGCCAGAGGCACTGCCTGCCTCCTGCCCTCATTAAATCCCCCCTAACGAGCTCAGCACTGAGCCCTGGGGGCCAGCTGGACTCGGAGCTGGTCATTAGGGCTGACAAGGACCTGTCAAAGTGGGAGCTGGGGGGCGGGGGGGGCATGTGTGAACCCCATGCACTGCACAGCCAGTGGGGATACACTGAGGGGGGGAGCACCACAATGCTGGGGACACCTAACCCCCTCCCAAACCTTGCCAGCTCCCCTCGGGCCCTTCCCTGGAACCCAAGTGGGAAGATAACTGTGCCCACCCCTGCCAGGTGTGGGTGCGGGATGGGGACCCTCTCCTTGCTCAAGCTGCTAGTTGGGGAGGGGGTGAGACTCAAGGTGAAGGGAGCTGTGTGAGGACCCCCCCCACAGGCAGCACTTGAGGGGGGGGGGGGGGGAAAGGGAGGGGAAGAGGTGCACAGGCAGCTCCAGGGAGAAGCTCTGGGCCAGGTGGGTGAGGGCGAGGGCAAGGCGCCGGCGCTGTGCCAGGTGCCAGGGGGCTCTGTGCAGGAGGGCAGGACTGTGGGACAGGGCTGCTGCTGAGCTCCTCTCCCTCCGAGCTCCTCTCCCAGGACCTGCCTGGAGCGGGAGAGATGAAGGCTGCCGAGCAGCGACCCCCCCCCCCCCCCCCCCCCCCCCCACGGCCGCCCGGTTCCCGGAGCAGAGCTGCTCCTTCCCGGGAGCACCCTGGCACAGATAAGGAGCCCTGGCGATCCCCGGGGCACGTTTAATCTGGGCCAGGACAGTTATTGGATAAATACCATGAATATGTAAATTGCATTTATGCTGATTTATGGCTGGGGGGGCAGGTGGGGAAGCTGAGACAGTTTAGTTTAGTTTAATGCATTTATTTCCCTGCCTGGAGATGGAGAACAACCTCTGAGCACCGCATCTGCCAGGCTGGAGGAGGTGGCTCAGGCAGAGCCACGCAGATGGGAGCAGCCCAGGGCCAGGCTGCTGGGGGGAGGGGGGGGGGGGAGGGGAGGGCTGGCTGGTGGGGACAGGCCAGGGGGTGCAGCACCCAACCCCCCCCCCCCCAACCTCATCCGTCCTCGGGGCTCGCTTGCCCTCGTCTGCGTGCCAACAGGGGTGGGCAGGAGGCGGCTGCCCCCCTCCCCTCCCCGCCAGGCTGCTCCTCTGGGATGATCGATGATGGATCCATGGATCCAGCACGAGACCACTGGGATTTCAATTAATTCCTGGGCCTTGCAAAGGCTCCTCCTGACCTTTCACGAGATGCAGAGGGAAATGGAGGTGATTAATCTGCGGGTCAGGGTGGCTGCTCCATCCTGACACCCCCCCCCCCGCGTGGTACATGGGGTGGGGGTGGGCAGCAGACCCCTTTGCAGAACCCAGGGGACTTGTCAGTGAGCTGCTGAGCCTGCCCCAGGCTGGCAGAGTCCCAGCCCTGCTTCACAGCCAGGCTGTGGGCACCGGGAATGGGAGGAAAAACAAGAGCAAGACCAAAGGCTGAACCTGTGCCACGCAGCTGTGCCCCTGAGGGGTGCACCCCAGGGTGCCCCTGGAGCACCTGTGCCCACACCAGGGGAGCAGCTGCCCTGGCACACCCAGCCTTGCCCACGCAGGAGGGCCCTGGCACTCTCAGCCCATCACCTGCCAGATGGAAATGACTCTGCCCACCTCTGCCTGCCCCAGGGCAGGAGGAAGGTGGCAAAGGCCTGGGCTGCAGCCAGCTGTGGGGAGCAACCTGGGCAGCTGGGATGCAGAAGATGGAACTGGGAAGGGAGAAAGGATTCAACCTCTTAATTTCCTATTAAATTCTGATCGATCCAATTAGATCCTGGATGTAATGAAGGCCATCTGCTCGGTGGGGCTGGGTCCCAGTGCTAGCCCCCCCTCCCCTCGCCCCCCCCCATCACGTCCTGTCCTGTGCACAGCACTGGCAGGGAAGGGGTTTGGGAAGGGGAGGCTGATGGAGGGGTTCTACCCGGTTTTGCAGATGACTCTAATTAAGTTGTTCTCTTCAGCTGTTAAATTAGCTGGAGCCCTCCCCGCTTCCCTGGGTGGTTCCCCCCCCTCCCCTCCCTACTCTTCAGACGCAGCAAATCAGCTTCCAGCCCTCACCCCCCCGCAGGGCTCTGCAAATAAATAAATAGACAGGCCCAGTAAAATTAACCGTATGAGGAGCTGCAAATGAGGTGGAAAATTTTAATGGTTCGGCATTTAGAAGCTGTCTGACAGGAGGCAGGGATGGGAGCGAGCAGGAGGGAACAGTCCCTGGAGCGGTGCATGGCCCCCTCCTGCCCTCCCCCCCCCCAATTTCACCAGCACTCTCTCCCAGCTGCTGCCCGAGAGGCTGGGACTGGAAAGGAGATCTCAGTGTGGGCTCCAGGCACCTGCACCCCAGCCGACCGCAGCCTCTGGGACACCCCCAGGGCCAGGAGAAGCTGCAGCCCCCGGCCCTTAGTGGCGCCAGCAGGACCTGGCAGAGGTTTAGTTAGGCTAAGCCCGGTCTGAGGACCACAAAGTGGCCCCCAGTGAGCTGGCAGGAAGCCCCCTGGGGGATGCCTCCTTCCGTGTGCCATCCCCGGGCACCAGCGGCCCCAGTACAGCCCAGTTAGTGGAGGGAGGTGGGACCAGAGGAGAACCAGCCCCATGCCCTCCACCCCGGCGTCCCCCGCAGCTGGGGGGCCACGGGGAGCAACAGAGGCACCCCCCGACCCCTACCGGGGGTGGGGGCTGTGGAGCAGCGGGACCGGCAGCACCACGACGCCTTCCTGGTGGGGGCTGCGGTCGGTGTCGGGGGGGGCTTCGTCCTTGAATCTCCCTCCCCAGCGAGGGCCTGGCCGTGGATATTCGTGGCGGTGACAGCGAGCGACAAGGACGAGGCTCAGCAAGCAGCGGGCTCCGGAGCAGGGGTGACGGAACACGGACAGGAAGCGACCCCCGGGTGGGTGGCGGCGAGTCCCGGGGACGGGGAGGGGGAAGCGCGGCGTCAGCGTGCGCCATACTAGCAGCCGTCCGCCAGAGGGCGCCACACCACCCGCATAGACTTGCCAGCGCGTTGCGTGCGGCCAGGGCGCACAGCGCGCCAGCAGCGCCCTCTCGCGGCACGACTGGCGCAGCGCCCCCGGAGCCGAGACCCAGCCCCCGTCACCCGGGTCCCGCCGCCACCCTCCCCGCAGGTACTGGCTGGCCCCCGGCCCGCCGCTGCCTGTCGCCATAGCGACCGGTACCAGCCCCCCCCCCCCCCCCCCCCCCGTCGCTATGGTAACCGCTGGCGTCACGGCCCCGGGACGTCACGGGCGGCCACGGCCCCCTCCCGGGCACCTGTTCGGTGCTGGCGTCCCAAGGACTCGTCCTGTCCCCGCTCCTGTCACCTGTCGCCTGCGGTCCCTATTCGGGCTGCGCCGGGCTCCGTGCCAGCGCTTGGCCGGGCGGCGTGGGGGTGGCCCCCGGGGTGGGGTCCCAGCTGGGACTGTGAGGGTCCTGCAGGGGTCCTGCAGGGGTCCTGGAGCTTGCATTGTGTGTGTGTGGGACATGGACTCAGAGGAGTTGGGGGTAGAAGAGACCTTGGAGATCATCAGGTCCAGCACTGCTCCAGCACCACCAAACTCTGGCCCTCAGCACCACAGCTCCAGAGCCCCCTCCAGGGGCTCCACTACTGCCCTGGGCAGCCTGGGCCAGGCCTGGACACTTCTCAGGGGGCAGAAATTGTTCCTCAAGCCCAACCTGGACCTCCCCTGGGCTGGGGTGGTTTGTGTGTGTGTGCAAGCACTGGGCAGCCTCCTGGCCCAGGCCACCAGCAGAAGGGGACAGCAGCAGCCCCCCCCCCGTGATACCACCCCCCCAGAATCCACAGCAGGGCTCTCGGGTGGGGGAGCAGAGCTGTATTGCCAAGCACAGGGTCACACACAGCAGCCAGGCAGGGCCACGCTGAGCCCCCTGAGGCACCTGGCAGCCACCACCTCTGGCAAGGGAGGGGGGGGGGCTGGCCTCCAAAGCGAGTCTGGGGGTGCCCCCTCCTTGCACCCAATGTCTCTGAAGGCACCAAAACCCCCAGGAGGGAAAGAGCCTGAGGTGCACCTCCCACAGTCCTCTGTCCTCACCGGAGACCACACTGCTGCAGGCATGGGGGGCAGGGCTGCCCAGCCCCAGCCCTGGCAGCTCCATGCAGCCAGGGTGCAGCTGTGCCCCACACCCCGGGCTGGGGGGGGCCCTGGGACGCTGCCCCACTCAGATCTCCTGCAGGAAGTCCACAGGGAAGAGCCCAACTTTGCGGCCGGTGTAGACCTTGACGTAGCCATTCACCTCCTCCCCCTTCTGCACCACGATCTGGGGGCAAGAGGGGGGCAAGTGAGGCTCCCCCCAGGGCAGGGGAATGCCCAGGCAGCGAGCAGGGGGCGGGGATGGGGCGGTGGGAGGAGGCTGGGGGTGGTGGGGGGCGGAGCAGCAGGGGCAGGGGCATCTCACCTGGTCCTTCTTGAGCGTGATCTGCCCAATCTCCCTGTTGCCCACGAAGGACCTGGTGACCTTGTGCACCCTCTCCCCTGCCCGCACCCGGATGATGAAGTTCGGGGGGAAGTAGCCAACTTTCTCCCCGATCTTCCCCTGGAAGAAGGCAGGGGGAGGGCAGCAGGGGGAGGCTGGGGCCCGTCGGCACCACCCCTGCTGAGCAGGAGCCTGCAGGTGGTGCTGGGCTGAGGGGCCAGGGGGCTGTGCCTGCACGGAGTGCTGCCTGTGCCCGGGGGGGCAGCAGCCTTACCCTCCACCACTCCTCGTTGGAGTCATCCACCACCGTGATCTTCTCCCCTGGCCTGCGAGGGGAGAGAAGGGCTCAGTGCAAGGGACCCTCCCCCACCACGGGAGAGCCTGGAGGGAGAATTGCTCTCCCCACAGCCCCAACTCCTCCAGCCCTCTGTCCAGGGGGGGGCTGAGAAATGCAAAGCCCCTGGGGGGACAAAGTCCTCAGCCTCCAGTGTGGGGTGCTGGAAACCAGAGGAACCACACCAAGACAACTGCCCATGGAGCCCCAGGACCAGCAGCCCTGGGGATGAGGCTTGTGCCCCAAACCTGGGAGCTGGGAGGCTCAGGAGGAGCTGAGGCCCAAGTTCAACCTGCAGCCTGCTGAGGAAGGCAGAGAAGTCCCAAAGCAGCACCAGCATGGCTCTAACTCCTGCCCTCCCTCCCCCCTCTCCTTCCTTCCTTCACAGACCCCTCCTGACCCCGAGAGCCTCATTGCTGAGGTAAAGACTTCTCCTGCTCCCCACTGGCCACTGCCCTCCTCAGCCCTGTGCCCACTCATGGCTGGGCACCTACGGGAAGTCCAAGTCATCCTTCTCCAGGGCTTTGAAGCGGTAGAGGGCCACGAAGTAGTGGGACTGGGGGAAGCCTGTCTGCAGCTTCTTGCTCTGGGTGGGGGGAAAGAAGGGTTCAGGGGGGCAGAGAGGCTGAGGACAACCCTGAGGAGCCCAGCAAGGAGGTCCCTGCAGCCTCTGCCCACCCTGCTGCAGCACCTCAAGGCGCAGGGTGTGGGTGGTGGCTACCTTGTCATCTGCTGGGCTCTTCTCAGTCTTTTTGTCCCCTTCAGAGGTGGCTGCAGATGGGGGGGGGAGGGAGGTCACATCTCCTGGTGCTCCTCCCAAGGACCTCCTCTGCCCCAGGTCAAAGAGGGGCAGCAGAGAGAGCCCCAGGGTGGAGACCTGGAGCCCCCCCAGCCCGCTGGGTCCCCCCCTGGTCTCCCCAGCAGGCTGCCTGCCTGCCCCGTGCTGGGGGCTGGAGCCCAGCTCCCTGCCCCAGCCCCATGCCCCTTGCAGGCAGCCAGCACTCACCGCCCTCAGCCTTGCCTCCCTCCGGCTTCGCAGCCTCGGGCTCCTCGTCCATCATAGCAGCCAAAGGCTGGAGGCAGAGAGCTGTCAGGGGGTGCAGAGTGGGCAGGGGGTGGGGGATGGCAGTGGGGTGCAGGGTGGGGGTGCCAGGCCCCTTGCCAAGCCCAGGCTCACGTTTTTCTTGTCCTCCTGCCCTTTCTTGCGCTCCTTGTTGGCCATGATCACTCCTGTCCGCAGCGTCTCGAACACAGGGTCGCTCCTGGTGGCTGCTGCTGGGGCACAGGGATGCTGAGGGAGGGGTTCAGCTGCAGGGCAGCAGGAGGTGGGGGCCCCCCAGCCCGGGGCCAGCACTTACAGAGCAGGTCCTTGCTGCCTGCGCACTGCTGGTCGCTGTAGAGGGGGGAGCTGTACGCCCGGCGGAAGCCTGGGGGCTGCCAGGAGAAAGGGGGGGGGGGGCAGAGCATCACCAAACACACCCCCCCCCAGCACCCAAGGGTCCTCCTGTGACAGCTGAGGGTGCCCAGAGGGTGAGCACCCAGAGGTGGTGGCGCTTGGGTGTCCTCCTCAGAGCCAGGCAGAGAGGCAGGGTCACGGCACCTGGGTCATGCCTGTGAGGACCTTGCTGGCTGCTGCCTGCCGGGAGGTGCCCAAGGGGCAGGTGGGAGGGCAGGGGGCTGGGGGCTGGGGTCTCACTCACGATCTTGCCGAAGCAGCGCTGCATCTCCACGTAGGACTGGCAGTGGTGGTGGATGTTGGTCTTGCAGTTCTTGCACCTCAGGCCGAATTTGTTGTTGACTGCCGGTGCCAGGAGGTGTTGGGGAGGGTGGAGAGGAGCAGCAATGTGGCCCTGGATGGCTGGGCCACAGCCCTCACCCTGCCCCTGGCCCCCAGCCCTCAGCCAGCTCCTCTCCCCCAGCCCTCAGCCAGCCCCTGTCTCCCAGCCAGCCCCAGGCCCCCAGCCAGCCCCTGCCCCCAGCCCTCAGCCAGCCCCCAGCCCCGCAGGACTCACGGACGATCATCCGGGCGCAGACGTCGCAGAACTTTGGCTTCTTGAAGTAGTGATCCTTGAGCTTGTGAGGTTTGTCATTGACCAGCTTCTGGGGCTCAGGAGGGGGCTCGGGTTCCTCCTCCTCTTCCTCCTCCTCCTCATCCTCGTAGATGTAGAAGATGGGCCCCCCCGAGGGGCTGACCAGCTCCCCGTTGGGCTGCGGCTCCGGCGCCGTCTCCTCCTTGGGCTTCCGCTGGAAGAGTTCCTTCAGCTTCTGCAGCTGCTGGGGCAGGAGAGGATGCATGGCACAGGGCAGGCAGGGCAGCTGGTGCCTGGCTCCCTGCCCCCTCCCTCTGACCTGGAGACCCTTCCCCGAGCGGGAGGAGACCTCAGGCACCGTGGGGCAGAGACGCTGTGAGAACAGGAAGCTTTCTCCCGGCCCCCGGAGGCCGAAGCTGTGACTCCTGGGCACCACGAGGATGTGGGCAGCCAGGGGGAGAGCCAGGCTGGGAAATACCCACCCAGAGCCCTGCTGGGTCAGGATCCCACCAGGCATCCCTGGCCCCACAAGGACTCCTGCAGCTGAGGCAGTGACCAGGCCAGGGGGGGCTGCCCTCGCCCAGGCTGCCCGGTGGGCACCCACTTACCCGGCTCTTGGCTTTCCCACCTGGAGCAGGTGAAGCTGGTGGCTCTGGCACCTCCTTCTCTGTCATGCTAGGAGGGCAAAGCAGAGAAGTCACTTTGGCTGGGGCTGCTGCCACTTGCAGGGGCCCTCAGTGGGCACAGGAGTGGCCAGGCCTTGCTGGATGCATCCCCTGAGCCCTCACCCAGCTCTGCCCCAGCAGCACTGCCTTCTGCCACCCTGCCCGCAGCTCCTGCCCCAGGAAGGGGCCAATCCTGCCCCAGTAAGGACCAGTCCTGCTGCTGGCGAGTGCCTGGGCACCTGCTGTGCCCAGCTGCCCAGGCTGCTCAAGCCCAGTTGGCACAGCACCGCTGCTGGACGTGGTGCCACGCGCCGCGGGCCAGCCCCTGGGCTACCTGCAGGTGCCCACCCCTGTCCGGGCATCTCCCTCTCACCATTGTGCCACTCCTGGCCCCGAGGATGAGCGTGGCTGTGGCACCCTCTGGCATCCCCACGCAGCCCTGCTGCCTTCTGCACAGGAGCTCTGTGCCACCACGGGGCAGGGGCTGCCCTGGCATCCCTTCAAACGTGCCCGATGCCGCCCCTGGCCATCAGCCAGCCCCGCAGCCCCACCCGGGCCCTGCTGCTGATGGCGACCCCCCCACGAGGTCCCCCTGGTGGAAACCAACCGGGATGGCCCTCGGGGGAGCAGTGCTGGGGGGCAGGGAGCCCTGGGCCGAGGGGTGGTGGAGGACCCTGGGGTCCAGCAGCGTGGCTGCAGCAGGGGCCCGGGGTGGGGCAGGGCCAGGGCCGGGGGGGAGCCACGCAGGGAAACTCACTCAGGCTGCGTCCAGAGCTCTCCTCCCGCGATGGAAAAGCCCTCGGAGGGTGGCTGAAGTTGGGGTGTGGGGGCCCAGCTGGCTGGGGAGCCCCTAGATCGCTGTGCTGGGTGCGTGGGGAGGGGGGCAGCTGCCCCCAAGTGCCGTGGAGAGAGGGAGTGACAGAGTGGCAGAGTGACAGCCCGGGGGGGGACAACAGCTGAGCGCTGGCGGAGGCTGACGCCGAGAAATTGGAGCCCATGGGCGAGCCTGGAGGGCAGCGGGGGGGGAACGGGAGCAGAGGGAGGGGACAGGAGCGGGGTGGGGGGACATGACAGGAGCAGAGGGAGGGGACAGGAGCAGAGGAGTGGGATAGGAGCAGAGGAGGGGGACAGGAGCAGAGGAGTGGGATAGGAGCAGAGGAAGGAGGGGGACAGGAGCAGAGGAGGAGGGGGACAGGAGCAGAGGAGTGGGACAGGAGCAGAGGAAGGAGGGGGACAGGAGGAGGAAGGAGGGGGACAGGAGCAGAGGAAAGAGGGGGACAGGAGGAGGAAGGAGGGGACAGGAGGAGGAAGGAGGGGACAGGAGGAGGAAGGAGGGGACAGGAGGAGGAAGGAGGGGACAGGAGGAGGAAGGAGGGGGACAGGAGCAGAGGAAGGAGGGGGACAGGAGCAGAGGAAGGAGGGGACAGGAGCAGAGGAGGGCAGAGGAGCCACTGGCTATTTGCACTAGGGGGTTGCTGGGTGTGCCAAGGACCCCCTCCCACCCCCCATGCCTGGCATGGGGCACACTTGAGTGCTGCAGCCTTCAGGTCTCCTTTGCTGTGCCATCTGAGGCCCCTGCAGCTGGGAGGGGAGCAGGGAAGAGTGAGGGTCTCCCACGGGCAGCTCTCAGGGCTGCCCTGGACCCCCTCCTCTGGCAGACAGCCCTGGTCTGTGCCCCAGCCTGCAGCGGGTGCCAGGTGGGAGCTGGATGGGGGCACCCCAGTGCCAGAGTCCCTGCAGCTGCGCCCCTGCCGGGCTGTGGGTGGCAGCGGGGCAGGAGGTTGGAACCCACCCCCCCCTTTCAGGCAGCTCTTACCTCTCTGCTTGGCAGCAGCTCTTGAAGGTGGCATCCAGACACTGCAAGAGGCTCCAGCTGCTGCGTGCATTGCCACGGCGAGGGCAGTGCCAGCCTGCACGCGCAGGGCACGCTGGCAGACCCGCAGCCCTCTGCCCAGGGGCTGTAAGCAGGAGGGACCTGCTGCTTCCTGGCAGGGGTGGAGGGGGGGGGGGTGGGCAGCCCCTGCCCAGTTTGTGCCACTGCCCAGACGCCTGGCACCAGCAGCTGGGCAAAGAGGCTGCAGTGAGGGGCAGGGACCCCAGGCCCAGGCGCTCTGAGCTCCTCTCCCAGTCTCAGCTCCCAGCCTCGCAGCCCTCCTGCGTGCCAAGCACGGGGGGGGGGGCAGGAGCTGGGCAGCACCTCCTGTGGGTGTCCCTTTGCCTCCTTAGCTGCCACCTCACCCCCCTACCCCCAGAGGCAGCACCCTGGCACCACCACTGGCACAGAACCGGAAAGCAGCCTGAGAAGCGACGGCCAACCGCGGGCTTTATATTTAAAAACTTCCCTTCCTCTTGCCCCCCACCCCCCAAAAAAAGACCCCTCCAGACCCTCCCCCCCCCCCAGCCCTCCCCCCTCCCCCCCCCAATTAACAGATTAAATTAACTGTGCAGTGACCACAGCAACCAGCAGCTGTTATGTGCAGCTCAACACAGCGCTCAGCACAACCACGGACACCGGGCAGGGGGAGGGGTTGGGGGGCGGTGGGCACGGGGTGGGGAGGGGGGTGTGGGGGGGGGGGTGGGGTGGGCACCACCACCACTCCTCCCCCCCCCATAATAATCATTAAAAAAAATTTCCTCTTCCTGGGTTTTTTGTTTTGCTTTTTTGGTTGTGTTTTGTTTTGTCCTTTTGTGTCTCTGTTCATATAAATACAGCCGGGGGGAGGGGAAGGAATGAAAACCAAAAGGGGGGGAGGGGGAGGACGTGGGGAGGGGGGGTCGGGGGGGGTCGCAGCCCCCTCCCCTCTTCCCTTCCCCCCCCCCAACACCCCCCCCCCCCACCCCCGGGGGGGCGGGGTCCTACTGGGAGCTCGCGCGCTCCAGCACGCGCAGGTCGAGGCTGCGCTTGGCCACGCGCAGGCGGAACCGGCTGGGGGCGCTGTTGAGGCGCAGGGAGGCGTCCTGGGCGGCCAAGGGGCTGGGGAACACCGCGACCACCGTGTACAGCGCCGCCAGGTCGCCGTGCCGCCCGTTCTCCGCCGTCCCGGAGCTGTCCCCGCCGCCGCCGCCGCCGCCGCCGCCGTCCCCTCGCCGCCCCTGAGTCTCTTTGAGCCACTGGATCTTGGCGCCGGCCATGGCCAGCTGCGTGAAGAGTTTGTCAGCCTCTGTCCGTGTGATGCCCTCGGGCAGGTCGGTGACCTCCAGCACCCGGCCCAGCACTGCGGAGAGAACGGAGGGAAGGTGGTGGGCACACGGCAGGGGCCGAGGTGGGCACACGGCAGGGCGGCCGAGGTGGGCACACGGCAGGGCGGCCGAGGTGGGCACACGGCAGAGAGGGCACAGTGGGGACACAGCAGGGGCCGAGGTGGGCACACGGCAGGGCAGGCACGGTGGGCACAGTGGGGACACCACGGCAGAGAGGGCACAGTGGGCACACAGCAGGGCAGGCACGGTGGGCACACGGCAGGGTGGCTGTGGTGGGGACATGGCAGGGGGGCCGTGGAGGGGGAGGACACAGTGGGCACATGGCAGGGCGGCCGAGGGGGGGACACGGCAGAGAGGGCACAGTGAGCACATGGCAGAGAGGGCACAGTGGGGACACGGCAGGGGGGCCGGGGGGGGGGGGGACGGGACACAGTGGGCACATGGCAGGGTGGCTGTGGTGGGGACACGGCAGGGGGGTCACAGTGGGCACACGGCAGGGCAGGCACGGTGGGCACATGGCAGGGTGGCTGTGGTGGGGACACGGCAGAGAGGGCACAGTGGGCACATGGCAGGGGCCAAGGTGGGCACACAGCAGGGCAGGCACGGTGGGCACATGGCAGGGTGGCTGTGGTGGGCACATGGCAGAGAGGGCACAGTGGGCACACGGCAGGGCGGCCGTGGTGGCTCCCGAGGTGGCAGCAGTGTGGGCCGGGGCCCAGCGCGCGAGCAGGAGGTGTCCCTGCCCACGGCAGAGGTTGGAGCTGGATGATCCTGAAGGTCCCTTCCAGCCCAACCCACTCCACAGAGCACTTGGGGGTGTGTGGATCCTCCGGGACCCTGCCCCCTGTGCTTCCCCCTGCGGGCGCAGGAGGCTCCCCTGGGGTGCCCGGTGCCATGCCAGCCTCCCTGCCCCTGCTGTGTGGTACCCAGAGCCTCCTGCTGCCTGCCCTGGCTGCAGGCTCGGCCTGGGCCTGGATTCTTTGCTAATATTAACCTGGCATGCAAGGGGCACCAGGCACGGGGAGGGGGCAGCTCTTAAAGGGCCCTCTGCAACCAGCTGCTGGTGACGTGGAGGTGACACGGGGGACAAGAGTGCCAGGGAAGGCTGTGTCCCTGCCAGGCTGCCTGGCTCGTGCCCCAGCAGCAGGCCCTGTGGGCAGAAGCCAGCTGCCTGCCTCCTGACATGATGGCCAAGTGGAGACCCTCCAGGGTGAGGACCAAGGAGACCCTTCCCCTTTGGAGGGAGATGATCCACTGGAGACTTCCTCCCTTGGAACAGCCCAAAGCCCTCTGCAGAGGTTCTGCAGCTCCTGGCCCCACTGGGAAGTGGAAGGATGAGGGAGAAGGGGCACCTGGGGGGGCAGTGGTGGGAGTGGGACCTCAGTGTCTGCTAACAGAGAGGAATAAAATCCCAGGACCTGTGGCAGCTGCATCCTTCCAACCCTCCCAGGGGCAGGACTGGGGCCCAGCTGTCCCAGCGGGAGATGCTCAGCACAGACTCTCCCTCCCTCCACGGCTTTGCTCAGTGCAGGCAGCGTTCCTGGGGGTCCTGAGCAACCCCTGTCCCACCTCCCAACAGGTGCTGCTGACTGGGACCAGCTCTGCTGCACCACCCCCTGGGGTGGGCTGGGGGAGGGAGGTCAGGGGGCAGTGGGGGCACAGCTCAAGGCCACTTGCCTACATCGCTCGTCCCGAGGTCAGTGGATGCTGACTTGAGGGCTTGCCTCTTGCTGCGGTTTCCATGCTTCATTCCACTCTGCCCCTTGAAGAAAACCAGCAGTGGGTCACCTGAGGAGCCCCTGTGGCCTCACAGCTCCACACAGCACCCCAGCAGTGGGGAGCAAACCCAGACTTGGCTGGGTCATGCTTGGGAAGGGGAAGGAAGGGACCCTGAGGTGACAGCAGGCTCGGGTAAGGGAGAGACCAGGGCACAGCCAGGCCCCCAGGGACACTCCAAGGGCTTGGAGCTGACACTTCTGGGCAAAGCTGGGAGCAGGATGGAACTTGAGCCCAGTGCCAGGCCCTAGGGGCATGCAGTGCCACCAGCAGCTCATGAGTGGATGGCAGGAGCCTGGGGTGGGCAGCCTGGGACCACACCACGGAGAGTGCAGAGCCTGAGCTTCGCCTCTCAGCCACTCCTGAGCCCTGCCCGGAGCAGGGGGAGCTGGGGGTGGTCTTGCTCTGCTGCCAGGCCAGAGAAGGGGCTGTGGGGTGGGGGTGGCTGTGGTTTACCTGGTGTGCAGTGTAGCTGGGCTGGTTGTGGAGCAGCGGGGGGGGACAGATGGAGAGGTTGTACTGCAGCGGCTGGCCCAGCAGGGAGTAGCGACCATCACCTGGGGAGCAGCCCAGCGTTGGAGGGGCCCTCAGCAGGCCCTGGAGCAGCCCCAGCCCCCTGCTGGCCCTTACCTTGTGCTGGGCCCATGGGCCTGGGGAACTGGGTGAGGACAGGCAGGGGGCTCAGCCCCGAGCAGACGCTGCTGAGGCTGGTGACAGGCGAGGGCGTGGGGGACTGGGTGGGGGACGTGATGGGGCTGCTCAGCTGGGTGCTGGCCTGGGGGAGGGGAGAGCATCAGGCAGCCCCCAGGGCTTCTCACCAGCCCCACCCCCACCTCCAGAGGAGCCCACCCCCCTCACAGAACCGGTTGGGTTGGAGAAGGCCTCCAAGAGCATCCAGTCCAGCATCAGCCCAGCACCACCCTGGGCACCGAGGCCACATGGGCACTCCACCACCTCCCTGGGCAGCCTGTGCCAGCCCCTGACCACTCTGGCAGGACAGAGATTGCTCCTCATGGCCACCCTCAACCTCCCCTGGCACAATTCCAGGCCATTTCCTCTCCTGTACTCCCCACCTCCCCCCAGCCTGCTCTCAGGGAGCTGCAGAGCTCAGCCCCCAGCCCACCCACCCTGCAGGGCTGCTGGGGTCCCCTCTCCCCACCTGGGCACTGGTGTCAGGGCTGTAGAGGTCTCCTGGCTTCTGCCCCCTCTGCTCCAGGCTGTAGTACTTGCAGTGGCTCCACTGCACCACGGGGGTGTTCTGGGGGGGCTGGGGGCCGTTGGGGACGTTCAGCTGCATCACAACCATGCCAGGGCCTGATGGATTCACGCCTGGGCAGGGACAGCAGCAGGAAGGTTGCCCAGGCTCTGGGCAGCCTCACACTCTGCCCTACACTCCCCCACTCTGTGTCCCCTCCTCTGCCACTCCTGCCTGCCCAGGGGGGCTGCCAAAAAGCCTGTCCAGTGTCCCCCTGAGTGCCACAGCTGGCACCAGAGGGGGCACACTGAAGGCAAGGGGCTGACCTCTGAGCACCTCAGCAGAGCCTCAGGCAAAGGACCTAACCCCAGAGCCAGGCACAGAGCCTGAGCACCCCAGCCCCAGCTCTTGCACCAGCTCACCAGGGCCCCCCCAGGCTGCAGGTGCTCCTCTCACCCTGTGCTCCCCAGGAGCCACAGTGCCAGCAGAGGGAGTCTGCAGCCCCCAGCAGCTCCAAACCTGGGTGGCAAGGAGATGCCAGGCACTGGCCAGTGGGATGGGCAAGGCTGAGGAGACCCAGTGCAGAGAAGCTGCTGGAGCTGGCTCTGAGCTGGCAGCTGTGCCCTCTGCAGCCCCACCACAGCCTGAGCTGATCTGAGCAGAGCCAGCCCCCAGCCCTCTTACCTGAATACTGCTGCTGCATCTGTGGTGGGCTGCAGGGGGAAGGGGACTGTGGCATCTGATACTGCTCAGAGCCTGGGGGCTGGAGGAACCCCACCGAAGGGCTGTGAAGCAGAGAGAGCACCGGTGAGGGGCTGGGCCAGGGGGCAAAGAGGCTGACCAGCTCTGCAGGCAGCCAGCAGCTCCCCCAGGGCCTGAGCTGAGCTGCAGGGAGGCCACAGCTGGAGGAGTGAGTGCCCTGCAGGGGCAGGAGGCGATGCAGCCCCGGGGCAGAGCTGCAGCAGCTTTACCTGGTGCCGTTCTGCTGGCCGGGGGGGAGGACGCTGTAGTAGATGGGGACCCCCCCAGCCTGAAGCCCCCCCTGAACAGACTGGCTGGCTGGCACCAGCACAGGCTGCTGGAAGGGCTGCTGGACCACACTCTGGGACTCACTGCCCACAGGAACCTGTGAAGGGAGGAAAGAAGCAGCCCTGGAATGACAGCACAGAGCAGGAGCCAGCCCCAGGGAAACCCCAGAGAGGTCCCTGCAGGGGGCAAGAGGTGCCAGGAGCCCACAGCAAACTGTGCCCTGGCAAGGGGGAGACCCCCCCTCCCCCCAGCTCTGCTGCACAGCTAAAGGGGGAGGCTCCAGCCACACTCAGCCCTTCTGCAGACATGGCCCACACAGACCCAAGCCTCCCCCAAGCTGCCCAGCATGCAGCATCTTCTCCAGGTGGAGAAGTCTCCCCCCTGGGCTCCAGCGCTCAGGCACAGGACTGGGGCATGGCCTGCACAGCTCAGGGCCCCCCCCAGCCCACCCCCCAGCAGCAAGCAGCTGGTGCCTACCTGGTAGGAAGGCAGTGGAGTGTACTGCACCATCAGGCCTTGCATCTGGCTGCCCACCCCACTCCTCTGGTTGCTGAGCAGCCCTGGGGGCTGTGCCTGCTGCACCCCCATCACACTCTGCATCTGGCCCCCCAGGCTGCTCCTCTGGCTGCTGAGCAGCCCTGGGGGCTGTGCCTGCTGCACCCCCATCACACCTTGGTAGGTCTGCTGCTGGTTGGACATCATTGGCTGTAAACCTGGGGGAAGAGAGCTTCAGTGGAGCAGCTCCACGTGGGGCTCCCACCCTGAGTGGGGCTCCTAAGCCTCCAGGTTTGTGTCCAGTAAAAGCTCAGGTTTGATGCTGAAACTGGGAGCCCCAAATGGTTTGGGGCTCTGAAACAGCTCCCAGGGGGGGCTATAAGGACCAGCAACAGTCTTCAGTGCTGGCATTGTCCCCCAGGGGAGCAGATCAGGGCTCAGACCCTGCCCTTCCTCCTCATCTCTTGCTGGAGAGGCAAAAGGCCTTCCCCTGTGCAGGTGTGAGAAGCCCTGGGGGAAGCTCCTGGCTTTCCCTCCCCCTCACTGCCTGCTCAGGGAGGAGAAAAGGCTCCAGACAGCCTCTGCAGCCAAGGTTCAACCTTCCTGAGTGGAGCCAAGAGGATTCTCCAGCCAGGGAGTCCAGGGAAGAGCAGCCTGGCCCCACGTGGGAGACCCTTGAGAGCCAGCCAGAGCGGCAGGGAAGGGAAGCAGGACCCCTCCCCCCCTTCCCCACCCCCTCACCAGGCTGCTGGGACTGCTGGGGCAGCTGCTGGGAGCGCTGGGAGCTGTAGGCCACTGGGTGACTGAGGGATCGATATTGCTGGCTGGAGCTGGGGTACTGCCCAGGAGGGTAGTAAGAAACCTGAATCTGCAGCATCGGGAGGAGAAGCAGAGGTGAGCAGACAGGAGAGGGGCGCCAGGAACGCTGCTCCCCTCCCCCCGGGCCGGCCCCCGGCCGAAGGGAACCACCCAGGGCTTCGGCTCCGGCCCCTCCGGGAAGCACAGCCCCTGCCCGCCCCCTGCCCAGCCCCTGCCCGCCCCCTGCCCAGCCCCTGCCCGCCCCCTGCCCAGCCCCTGCCCGCCCCCTGCCCGCCCCCTCCCAGCCCCTGCCCGCCCCCTGCCCAGCCCCTCGGCGCAGGAGCACAGCCTCAGCTCAGGGGACGAGGGGGCAGAGACCATCCTGTGCCTGGCAAAGGCTGTGTGCCCCCCTCCCCCGCCGTGACCCATCACAAGGGGGCACAGGAGAAGAGGGGACCCCCTCTCAAGGCCCTGTCCTGGGTGGGGGGCTGCTCTTTGCCTGCCAGCTCTGGGCTGAGGGCTGTGTCCCCCCCCACCCCTCCCCCAAGCCGCCTGCTTGCCCTTACTTGCTGGGGAGGCTGAATGTAGCCCTGGGGCTGCAGCACCTGCTGTGTGGGGGCCGTGTGCCCTGAGGCAGAGTAGTTGGAGGTGGGAATGGGCTGCCCAGGGGGGGCCATGATGAATCCTGGCTGCTGGGGGTGCTGGGAGATGAGGGAGGACTGGAACATGGCCGAGGAAGGGTCCGGGGCCTCGGTGGAGCCCTGGCGGCTGAGGCTGATCTGCCCGAAGGGGTTGCTGAGCTCCTCGGCCTGCAGAGGGGACAAGGGGGGAGGGTGCAGGGGCAGAGCATGAGGGACAGCAGCACGGAGGGCACAGCTCTGCCGAGCAGACTGCAGCCCCTTCTCCCTGCACCGTGTGGCGCTCGCCCCAGATGGCTCCCCAGGGACAAAGAGCATTCTGCAGGGCAGGGGCAGGGGCATGCGAGCTGCTGGGGGGCCCTGGATGCTCAAGCAGACACTGGTGACATGGGGGGGGGGGGGGGGGGGAGTGGGGGTCCCACACAGGCAGAGGTGGCCCCAGCCCAGAGGCCACATCCCCTGGGATCCACCACTCCCGAGCCGGCGGGGCCGAGGCACAGGAGCCGCCCCTGGACCCCAGCGCTGGGCACCAGCCTGGCCCCCTGCTGGAGCTCTGGGCTTGGCATCTGCCACTGCAGTCGGTGCCCAGCCCTGGGCTCCTCCAGGCCTCAGGCTCCCCCCCCCCCCTGCCTGGAACCCCCCCCCAAGAGCCTGCAGGAATCCCAGCCCCGGGCAGGGCAGCGGCCACGCCGTCGCCGGCCAGCGAAAGCTCCACTGACACAAACACAGCACAGGAGGACAACAGAGAAGGTGCAGAAGAGGAGAGGGGGTTTATACCAAGTTGTACTGCTGGGGTGGAGAGACTGGCAAGAGGACTTGGGGGCAGGAGCCTGGAGAGTACTGAACAGGCTGCAGCGCTGGGACCGGCTAAGACCAGCAGAGAAGGGAAGTGGAGGAGGTAGGAGCAGGGTGGGGAGGAGGGGAGGGAGGAGAGAAAGAAGGAACAAGAAGGTTAGTCCAGTGAGCCAGCTGCAGACACGGGGGAGGGGGCAGTGCAGGGGCTGGGAAGCAGGGGGAGCAGCGTGGGGGTGCCCCTGGCTTCGGGCAGGGGTGGCCTGGTCCCCAGAGCAGCTCCTGCCCGGCAGGGACAGTGACACAGCTCCACACAGGCACCAGCAGCAGGAGAGCCACAGGCCCCAGCAGCAGGAGAGCCACAGGCACCAGCAGCAGGAGAGCCACAGGCACCAGCAGCAGGAGAGCCACCTCCCCCAGCACCTCCTGTGTGCCTCTCTCACTCCACTGCCCGCTGGTGGGTGGCACCAGCTGGCAGCTCTCTCTGCAGAGCTTCGAGGCCTTCCCTCCTCAGCCCTGCCTCCTGCAGAGGCCTCTCTGCCTTGGGCACTGCCAGGACCTGCTGCTTGCCTCTTCATGACCAGACCCAACTCAGGCACCACAGAGGGTGCTCTGGGCACTGAACCTCCAAGCACTGGGTTGGATTCCTGCTCACTGATTTGACCTCTGAAGCAGAAGGTGGCAGGGGAGGGGGGGGGACACAAACTCTGCATTTTCAGACCTTTCACCAACAGCCAAACACATGGACAAAAGTTCCTGCAGGACCTCAACCATCAACCAGCCCAAGAGTAGAAAGCAGAACATCAAACCCCAGCAGCACACCATGGTCCTGGAACAACCTCCAGAAGCCTCCAGCTCCTGCCTGGGTCCCCAAACCTCCCACCCAGGGCACTGTGCTCTGTCCCTGCCATGCCACAGCTCCACACAGAGCCAGGAGCTGTCCCTGCTGCTGGTGGAGGTTTGTTTCCTCCTCCTGTTCCAGCCCACTGGAAACATCTGGAGCCACAGAACAGCCCAGCTTGGAAGGGACCTCAGCAGATCATCAGCTTCAACATCTCCTGGGAGAGGGAGCCTGGATGAGGCTACCCAGCACCCTCCCTGGCCAGCCACAGCCTGGAGAGCTCCACTGTGACAGTTCCTTGCTGCAGGACACAAGGGGGAGGAGATGCAGCAGGAAGGGTCCCTCTAACACTCCTAGGCAGGCTGAGGCCCAGAGTGGACAGGGCAGGGCTGTGGACAGGACAGGAAGGTGCTGAGGCCCTTCCCATGTCCCCCACCCAGCTCTGGACCCACTGACCAGGAGGCAGCTTCAGTCTCCAGCCAAAGCCAGCAGCTCTGGGGCTGTGCAGCAGAACACAGCAGGTAGCACTGCACCCTCCAGGGCCTTCCAGAGGCCTCCATCCTCACCACAGCTCTGTGAGGCCAGGGAACACCACCTGGGGTCACTCAGGGAGGGTCTGCAGAATGCACCCAGGCACAGCTCCAGCTCTGGCAGGGGCCAGCCAGGGATTTCAGCACTGGGGACCTCAAACCCAGCTGCTGCTTATGCTGGGCCCAGAACGTGACCCTGCCACCCAGCACAGGGCCACAGGTCCCTTGCCAGGAGGGCTGCTGCCCTGAGCAGATGGAGAAGAGGTTGGCAAGCTGAGATGTGCCACAGCAAAGCCTCTGGAGGGGCTGCCAGTGCCCAGCTGGCAGCAAGTGTGGGTGCTGGGTGCCCTCAGTGGGCAGCTGTGAGCCCAGAGCCCTCTGGGCACAGGCTGCCTCTGCTTATGCCTCCCACCTGTGTGCCCAAGGAGCTGCCCCAGCCCTGGGCACCCTGCAGGGACTCACCTGGGACATCAGGTGGTTGCTGATGGCTGGCTGCTGCTGGGCTGCAGCTGGGAGTCCCTGGGGCTGTGGTGGTGGCTGCTGGGGGGGCTGTGGCTGGGGGGCTGTGCAGGGTAGGAGGCCACGGCTGGGCTGGGAGGAGGCAGATTGGCTGCAGGCTTCAGGGGCACCTAGAACCAAACCTTGAAGAGAGAAAGGCAGGGCAGGGTTGGCCACTGTGAGGGAAGAGAGGCTGGCAGGCTGAAAGCCATTCCCATGGCAGGGGAAGATGGTCAGGAAGGAGCATGCTGGATGCTGCAGGGCAGCCTGCTGGGGAGGGCTCTGCCATCCACTCCTCCAGAACTGAACGGAGCTCTGGAACCAGGGGCTGCTGTTTGCCTGATTCCTGCCTCTGATCTCCTGCACTTCAGCAGCCAACCTCCAGGCACTCTGCTGAGCAGCTCTTGGATCAGCAGCCACGTGCTGCAGGGGGGATGTTCTGCTGCCCAAAGGCTGAGCCCCAGAGCCCTCAGCTCTTCCTCCTCCGCCACAGGAGCAGGAGGGGATGGAGGCTGGGTTTTGGTTTCACCCCCAAGGGAAAACTCCTTTGGGTTTTTCTGTTGTCTTCCCCCAAGATGTTTCTAACACTTCCCCTTACATAAAGCCTGGAGAGCAAAGAGCTTCCTGCTCCCAGGGGAGACCTGGAGGGGGAAGCACAGAAAGAGGGAAAGGAGCAGCCCCTGGCCTGCTCTGCTCTGCATGAGGCTGGGACAGATCCTCAAAGAGCTGCTGCCAGCAGCTGCTGCATCAGCCCTGGAGGCAGCTGCAGGAATCAGAGGGAAGTGCAGCCCTGAGCACAACAGGAGCAGAGCTCAGGGGGCGAGGTTGGAACCTCCAAGCCACAGGATTCATCCCCTGGACATCTGTCCAGCCTGGCAAGGACCCTCTGCAGAGCCCTCCTACCCTCTAACAGATCAACACCTGCCCCCAGCTTGGTGGCAAACTTACTGAGGATCTCCTCATCCAGATCATTGGCACAGGTATTAAAGAGCATGGGGCCCAGCACTGATCCCCGGGGGGGGAGCACCACTGGTGCCTGGCTGCCAGCTGGAGGTGGCACCATTCACCACCACCCTCTGGGCTCAGCCCTCCAGCCAGCTCCTACCCCAGCACAGAGTGCTGCTGTCCAAGCCTTGCTTTCCTCAAAGCTAAAGCAGCTCAGCATTCAGCTCCACCTTTTGCCTGCAGTTTTAATCCTGCCTCTGGACCTCGAAGATCAACAGCTCCAAACCCCTCCCCCTCCCACCAGCCCAGGCTGCGGCAGGCCTCGTCCAGCCCGGGGAGGGGCAGGGGGCGCTGGGGCCGCGGGTACCTGCCCGGGAGGTCCTGCCGGCGGCGCTGCCCTTGGTGCTGCCGCAGCTGTCGCCGCGGGTGAGGATGGAGATGCCGCTGAAGCTGCTGGCCTTGGTGACCGGCGGCCGCAGGCTGCGGGCCGAGCCCTCCGAGTCGGTGCTGCTCCAGGGCCGCGGCTCCAGGGCCTTGGCCTCGCTCTCGGTGCTGCTCTGCCGGCTGCTGCAGGCTCGGCTCAGGCTGTCCCGGGCGCCCCTGCGGGACCAGGAGTCAGAGCACAGGGGCAGCGCCCGGCACGGGCACGGCACGGGGGGCACGGCACGGGGGCTCAGCATGGGGGGCTCAGCCCGGGGGGCTCAGCCCGGGGGGCTCGGCGCAGGGGGATGGCACGGGGGGCTCGGCCTGGGGGCTCAGCATGGGGGGCTCAGCCCTGGGGGCTCGGCGCAGGGGGACAGCACGGGGGGCTAGGCCTGGGGGCTCAGCATGGGGGACACGGCGCGGGGGGCTCAGCTCGGGGGCATGGCGCAAGGGGCTCGGCGTGGGGGGCACGGCCCGGGGTGATGGCATGGGGGGCTCGGTGCAGGGGGCTATGGCACAGGGGCATGGTGCGGGGGACTTGGCCTGGGGGGCACAGTGTGGCATATGGGGCGCGGCACGGGGGGCTCGGCACGGCGCGGGGGGCACGGCGCGGCGCCGGAGGCACAGCCCAGGGGGACAGCACAGGGGGCTCAGGGGCGCAGCCTGGGGGCTCGGCACAGGGGCACAGCACGGGGGACTTGGCCCAGGGGTGGGCACGGCGTGGGGGGCACGGCGTGGGGGGCACGGCGTGGGGGGCACGGCGTGGGGGGCACGGCGTGGGGGGCACGGCTGCCTCCCCTGGCCCCCATCTTTCTTGGGCATGCACTGAAGACCCCAGACCCTGCCAGGCTCCCCTGGCCTTCTCCTCAGCCAGATGCCAGCCCGGAAGACGCCAGGGGGTGAGAGCCTGGCCCCCTGCTAAAGCCCTCCCTGCCACAGGCCTTGGCTGGTGGAGGTCTTGCCAGCCCTGGTGATCAGAGAGCCATGCAAGGGGCTGGGTTGGAAGGGACCCTCAGGATCATGCAGGTGCAGGGAAGCTCTCCTCAGAGAGCTGCCAGCAGTGTCTCTGGGCAGTACTCACCTGCTGTCTGTCAGGTAGCCATTCTGGCCAGTCTGGAGGCATGGAGAAAGACATGGAGGTGGGAGGGGAAGGAGAGAAAAGGGAGGCTTAGTCACTTGGAAAGCAAAACTCAGGCAGTTTCAAAGCAAAGAGGAGCAAAGCACCGGCAGTGCAGGGCCTGAGGCACAGCTCTCACAGCCAGGGCAAAAGGCAGAGGGTTCCAAGCCGGCCCAGCCCCCTCTCTGTGACAGCCACCCCTGCCTCTGGAGGTCTCCAAGCCCCCAGACACAGAGCAAGGCTGAGGAGATGCCCACCCGTGAGTCAGCACCTGCCCTGCTCCCAGGGCTGTGGCAGAGCTGCCTGCTGATGGCTTTGGGCTGTGCATGTGAGACAAGGCCATGGTGAAACTGCCTGACCGCAGCCTTGGCACAGCAGCTGCCCCAGCGTCCTCCTGTGCCAGGCACCTGGCAGTGCCCACCAGCACAAACACAAAGGTGCTGTCCCCAAGACACTGCAAGGCAGCAGGCAAGGAGCTGGACTCTGAACATGATCCATGGCAAATTGGCCCTTGGAATTGTCCCTGATTCCATCGCTTGCCACTTGGCACAGCGAGGGGAGCTGCCTCCAGCTGGCAGACAGCACTCAAGCCAGCAGAGCACAGCAGCCTCTCTGAGCCAGGCATGAGCAGGGACCACAGCTCCAGCTTGGAGGAGCTCCACAGAGGCAGCAGAGATCTCAAGGAAGCCACAACCAAGCTGGACAGAAAACGTTGCTGGGCAACAGGGAGCAGCAGCAGCTCCTCTGCCTGTCCCCACACATCTCTGCCCCCTGAAATGGGGCAGTCTGGGGAGGGAGCAGGAGCTGTGGCTCCTCTAGCTCAGTGCCTTAGGCACAGAATCATGGAATGGTTTGGGGTTGGAAGGGTCCTTGAAGATCTCCCCTGCTCCAGCCCAAAGCCACTGCCTCTCATCCTGTCACTCCAAGCCCTCCCCTGCAGGCCCCTGCGGGTAGCAGAAGGCCACCAGAAGGTCTCCCCCTTCGGGTACTGACCAACCCCTTTGCTGGGAGCTGGAACTCAGGGGCAGGTACCAAGAGCAGCAGGGAGCTTGGAGAAAAGGCAGTGACAGGAGGTGAGCTCCCAGCACAGCCAGGGCCAGCCCCTGCCCCGGGCTGTGGGGGGCTGCAGGTGGGACCCCGGCTCACCTCCCGCGCGAAGATTCGCTCCCGCACCCGCTGGTACTCCTCCTCCCGCTCCTCGATGGATTTGCTCCTTCTCCCATCCTGCAAGGGGAGTCTGATCTGAAGGGACAAACACAGCTCAGGGGTCAGCAGTTGCCAGCAGGAGCAGGGGCAGCAGCCAGCTGCTGGCATTCCCAGGCAGCGCTCTAGGTGGCTGTGGGCACAGCCTCCGCCCCTGGCCCCAGCTGCTGGGCACCGGAATCTGGGGATGGACATCTCCAGAGATCCATGGAAGGGGCTGGGTTGGAAGGGACCTCAAAGATCAGCCAGTTCCACCCACCCAGCCTGGCCTTGAGCACCACTGGGCATCCACAGCCCTTCCAGCAGCACTGCCAGGCCCCAGCTTGACTCACTGCAAGCCCCAGGGAGGGACGGGGGAGATGCTTGGCAAGGCTCCGCTCTGGGGCACTCCCAAGGAGACCTTAGCAAGGGCTTCACCTCAAAGCCTGGCCCAGCCCCCAGGAGACATTCAGGGGGCAGAGAAGGATCCTCCCCACCCCCCTTCCTTAGAATCCACACAAATTCCTCCTGCATTGCCACAGGAGTCTGCCTGGATGCTGCTGCCTGGGTGGGGTGGGAGCTGCTGTTAGAGGTCGCTGCAGGGAGCCCAGAGTTTGGCTCTCACCTTGCAGAGAGCAGGCAGAGCCCCCCCGGGTTACCCTTACCTGGTTGTCATCTCGGTCCATGCTGGCATCATCTCTCTTGAGGATGAACCTCTGTGGGAAGTCTGCACTCTTCTCATCCTTGATGTGCTCAGAGAACCTCTGCTCAGGGCTGCAGGGAGAACCAGGCCTGCTCAGAGAGGCAAAGCCAGGCCCAGAGCTGCCTCTGTAAAACCAGAGCTTTGCAGGGGGTGTGCCAGGGAGGGGCTGAGAGCTCCTGGCCCCAACTCTGAGAACCACTGAGGGCTCAGGAGGGGCTTTGCAAATGAGGGAGGGGGCCCTGCCCTGCTTGTGGAGCTCATCCTGCTCTGTGTGTGGGGAGGGGGGCAGGGCAGGGGAGCCCAGGGGCCCCTCGTACATGCGGGTGCTGCTGGTCTTGTTGATGATCACAGCCTTGCCAGTCTGGTCCACGTTGTGGTCCATGCCAAAGTAGGCAGCCACCCTGTGCAGCAGCATCCTGTGGTATGAGGTCATCTGAGGGAACTTCTTGAACTGGTTGCTGAGGGGAGAAAGCATTGAAGGCCTTGGAACAGATGGCAGCAAGCTGGCACCAGCAGGGCAGAGATGCCAGCTCAGACCGTGCCACCCGCCCCAGCCAGCCACGTGCTGCCCCTCACACTGCCCTGCCACACACAGCTGGGGCTGGCCCAGGGGCTCAGCCCCAAGAGGCCCTGCCTGGAGCAGGAGCAGCTTGTGCAGAGGTGCCCTTGGGGGTGTCTGGGCAGGAACAGGAGCCACCAGCAGTGCTGCTCCCACCCTGGCAGATGCCCTGGCAGAGGAGGTGCTGAGGGGCATGGCTCAGCAGCACACCTGGCAGTCTTGGGTTGAGTCTGATGACCTGGAAGGTTTTTTTCCCAACCAAACCCACTCTGATTCCATCTCCTGTGAATTCTGCCCCTGGTTTCTCTCACCAGGAGGAGCAGCAGGCTGGCACTGATGCCCCTGGCAGTGGCAGTGAAGCTAAAGCAGCTGAGACCCAGCTGAGGTGACACAGAACCCTTGCAGGTGGACACAGGGAGGTGGAGGGGAAGAGGCCTCCCACCCAGCATGCCCCAGAGACCCCCTCCTCCCCTGGGTGCTCTTAACCTCCACACTACCACCCTCTGTTGCTGGGCACACAGCTCATGCCCACTGCTGAGGCTTCAGTGCCAGCTCTGGAGGCCAGTCTCAGGGGGTTTGCCCACCTGGTGCCCACTTACTTGTTGTCACTAATGAACTCCAGGATCTCCTGTTCCAACTTCAGCAGCATCATTCTGTCCCTGCCAAGGACAGAGAAAGGGAGAGGTCACCTTCAGAGACCCAGAGGCAACATCCCCTGCTTGGCAGCCCCCTGCCTGCCCCAGGGGACCCAAAGAGCTGCAGCCAGCAGTGCTCTCAGGCAGGCTGCACACACAGGACCCACTCCAGAGGCCACCTTCCAGCAGCATTCCCTGAATTCCACGAAGCAAACCACACTTCCAGCTACCTTCTGCAGTGTCCTCTCCTCCCCAGCCACACACAAACACTTTTCCCTCCCCTCCCAGGGCCTGCAGAGCCCCAGCCCAGCAGCTCTGCCCTCCCTGCAGCAGGAGGCAGCCACTGCCTGGGCACCCACCGGGGGTTCTTCTTCAGAGTGTTCACCAGGAACTCGTGCAGGTCTATGCCAGTGGAGTCTGTGTACTCCTGGCTGGAATCTGCAACAGCAGCAGCAGCACAGGTTAGCAAAGCAGCACAGCAGGGCAGGCTGAAGGGCAGAGCTGGGAGGCTCCTGCAGGCAGGAGGATGAGGAGGAGGAGGTCCCCACTCCGCCGCTGAGGGAGGGAATTCAGCTTCACCCTCAGCACCAAGGAGAGTCCAGCTCTGAGCCCACCTCTGAGCCCACCTGGTACAAGCTGCACAGGCTGGGTTCAGCTCAGCTGGGCTCAAGCCCAGTTTCTAGCACAGGGGTGACAGGCACTGAGCTCCCTGCAGCCTCCCTCCCCCTGTCACCCTTGGCAGGGGTCATGAAGTCAAATCCAAACTGGAAGCAGAGGTCCACACTGGGCTGCTCTTGGCTTTGCCTCTGCACAGGGGCAAAGCCACCAGGGGACTCTAAGCTCTGCAGAGAGCCTGCAAGGCTCTTGGGAGACAGAGCAATGCCTCCCTCCCTCCCCATGCTTTGCTCCAGAGAGGATGTTCCAGAGGTGAGCTGCTCCTGGCCAGCCAGCAGCAGAGAGCAGCTCTGCTCCTGGCCAGCAGGATGCTCAAGGTGGCCAGGCCAGGACCTGCCCTGTTCAAACCCAGCTCCTGACCTCGAGAAAGCATTTTCCTGGGGCCCTTTTCTTTATTCTTCTCTTTCTCTTCTTTCTCAGCCCCATCCTTTGTGGACTTCTCCTCCTCCTTGTCCGAGGGGCAGCTGACGTGCAGCTGAATGATGTCCTGCCACAAAACAGAGCAGCCTGGGCTGAGCCACTTGGACACTGCCAGGGCTGCAGATGTTGGCAGCTGGGAAGGGACCACGGATTCAGGGGGGATTCAGGTCACAGGTTGGAGACATTTCCTCAGAGAGCAGACAGAGCAGCCCCACTGCCCCCCCAGAAGCCTTGGGCAGGCTCTGAGGGGGCTCCCAGCAGCATTTGTCACTGCTGAAACCCTGCCTTGCCTGGCTCCCCCCAGCACCCAAGCCTCCCCCACAAGCTGATGTTTGCACATCCTGGCCTCAGGGCTGCCTACAGCAGGCAGTTCCTGGCCCTCCCCCCCAGCTGAGGTCTCTGATCTCCCACCACAGCACTAAGCTGCTGACTGCCAGGTGTGGTCCTGCATCAGCTGAAGGGCCACAACCTGAACAGGAGTGAAGGACACTGAGGGGCTGGAGCAGGGCCAGAGAAGGGCAATGGAGCTGGGGAAGGGTCTGAAGAGCAGGGCAGGGGAGGGGGAGCTGGGGGGGATCAGCCTGGAGGAGGCTGAGGAGAGACCTCCTGGCTCTCTGCAAGTCCCTGAGGGAAGGCTGGAGCCAGGTGGGGGCTGGGCTCTGCTCCATAGGATCAAGTGATAGAAGGAGAGGAGAGGGCCTCAAGTTGCCCCAGGGCAGGCTCAGGCTGGACATGAGGAAGAGTTTCTTCCCTGGCAGGGCTGCCAGGCCCAGCCTGCCTCATCCCAGGCTCACCTGGGACTCCAGCAGCCCATCTACGAAGGGGCTCGATGACTCCTCACACACAGCCAAGCTCCTGACCAGCTTGAGCTTTGAATTAGACTGGAGAAGGAACAGAGGGTTAGAGCCAGGGCCCCTCAGCCCAGCAGCCCCAGCTCAGGCTGCTGCACCAAGCCCCTTCTGCAGTCACTCTTCATTAAGGAGGACTTCCAGGCAGCCTCCTGCAGCAAACAGCAGCTTCAGAGGCCCACAGCAGAGGATTTTTTTCCCCCCTCCCTTCAGCCAGGCCTTCTCCAGGCACAAGGACTCCACAAGGCTCTGTGGCCTGATGGCTTTGGGGGCTTTGGGTTGCAGTGCTCAGGGAAAAAAAGTGCTTCAGCCAAACCCTGCCTCCCCCAGGGCCTCCCATGGGGGACAGAGGACAGAGCTGTGCCAGCCAGGCACAGGAGAGCTCAGGTGGAGAGAGGCCTGAGGTGCACAGACCCTGGGGCTGGGATCACAACCCAGCTCCAAGGGCCAGGAGGGGCCAGCAGCAGAGGTCCTACCTTGGCTCTCTTCCTGGCATGTCCATGGCTTGAGGGTCGCCTCTGTGGGGAAGAGAGAGGGGAAGGAGCTGCCTGGGGGGCTGCACACTGCAGGAGAGCTGCAGCAAAGCTCTACCTGGCCAGGAGGGAAGCAGCTGCTCAGAGGGAGGCCTGGAGAGCTGCCAGCCCCCAGCTGGGCCCAGACTGCTTCACAGCCTTCCCAGGGGCTGAACCCAGGTGGAGTTCCCTAAGGGCAGGCTGTGAACAGCACAGCACAGCACAGGTCCCCTTCAGAAGGGAGAGCAACTGGTTTGTGTTTGCCAAGCAGCAGGAGAGGCCCTGGGAGCTGGAGGGAGCTGGAGGGAGCTGGAGGGAGCTGGAGGGAGCTGGAGGGAGCTGGAGGGAGCTGGAGGGAGCTGGAGGGAGCTGGAGGGAGCTGGAGGGAGCTGGAGGGAGCTGGAGGGAGCTGGAGGGAGCTGGAGGGAGCTGGAGGGAGCTGGAGGGAGCTGGAGGGAGCTGGAGGGAGCTGGAGGGAGCTGGAGGGAGCTGGAGGGAGCTGGAGGGAGCTGGAGGGAGCTGGAGGAGAGGCTCGGAGCTCATCTGCAGCCTCACCTGGGACTCCTGGCGCACGCTGACCTCCTCCCCCCCATCCTTCTCCACCTCCTCCTTGCTGGGGGACCTGCAGATGTGTTTGGCTTTGTTCACAGACTCCTCCACCACCTTCTTCTCAGACTCCTTCATTATCTCCAGGGTCTCCTGCGTGGTGTTGCTGTTGGACATCTTCAGAGAGCCACCACGGAGCAAAGGGCACCTGCCAGGGGGGGAGAGGGCAGGAAGGAGTCAGGGCTCAGCTCCCACCTGGAGCACAGGAAGGTTCCAAAGCCCTCAGGACTCCTCTGGGGGCTTCATAAGACCCCAACCCAAGCACTCCAGTGCCAGACACAGCAGCTCCTGCCTCAAAGGGAGCTCCATGGTCATCATCATTTGCTCACAGCCTCCTCAGTGGGAGTCTGCCTGAGGCTGGGGGTGAAACTCTGCCTCCCCCAAATGTTCTGTGCTGCAGGGAACTGCTCCAGCCTCGAGGGCAGGCCAGGAGGATCTGCAGCAGCTTTGGGGAAGCAGAAGGAGGCCCCTGCCCTGCTCTGCTCTGGAAGGGAGGAGCAGGCTCTGTGCAGCTCATTCTCTTTGCAGCAGCTGCCCTGGCCCAGGGCTTTACCCCCAGAGCAGGCAGCTCAGGCAGCCTGGGGCAGGGGGCTCTGCCCCTCAGCCTGCAGCACAGCCCAGGGGGGGGACTCCAGCAGCTCTCCCCTCCCGCTCCAGACGACTCACGGGCAGCCTGCCCTCTCCTGACAGAGCTTCCAGGCCCAGCAGCTCCCTCCAGGAGCTGTCCCTGCACATAAAAGCCACCCAAGGTCTGTGCTGGGGAGCTGCTGGCTGGGATGAATCAGCTCTGCTCCCAGGACAGGCGGCGGAGGCGGCGAGGGGGTGGCAGCCACCAGCGGTGACAGACAGCGGCGTGCGGAGGGGGTGGGAGCTCGGGGGGAGGGGGGGACAGGACTGAGGGACTTGCCAGGGAGGTCACAGAGCTGCAGCAGCTGGGCAGGGCTGGGAGCAGGCTGCAGCAGCACTGCTGTGGCCACTGGGAGCAGGGAAGGGGTTTTACCCTTGCTCTGGGCAGGCCACGGCTGGAATCCTGGGGTCAGCTCTGGGGCCCTCGCTCCAAGAAGGGCTTTGAGGGCTGAGGCAGGGCCAGAGGAGGGCAATGGAGCTGGGGAAGGGTCTGGAGAGCAGGGCTGGGGAGGAGCAGCTGAGGGACCCCAACTCTCTCAGCCTGTCCCCACAGGGGAGGTTCTCCAGCTGCAGCCTCCTGAGCACCCCCCCGGCCCAGCAGGCTGCTCCGGGGTGCTGAGTGCTGGGAGGGGAGCAGGAGAAGGCTTCCCTGGGGCAGTGAAACCCAGGAGAGCAGGCTGGAGGAGTGGGGGGGTGAGGAGGGGGGGGGGGGCAGTGGCCTTTGTCCAGCATCTGAGGGGTTCAGCTCCCCCTCCCCGTGGCAGACTCCGGCCCCAGCAGCCCCCGGCAGGGCTGAGCTGCGGCGATGCTCTCCTGAGCAATTTGCTCATTGGCTTCCAGGTGAGCCAATGGCAGCCCCAGCACCATGGCAACCTCCCTGTCACCAGGAGCAACCCCAGGCCTTGGGGGGGCACTTCCAGTCCCACTCCCCTTCCCCAGCACCACAGGACAAGCAGCAGAGGGGGCGAGGTGCAGAGAGCCTGCTGCCGGCTCTGGGCTCTGCGGACCAGCACCAAGGGACCTCAGAGGCTTCTGAAGCCCCTTCTGGGCCAGGGCAGGGCAGCTGGGAACACCTTTGCTGGGCTCAGGGTTCACCTCCTGTCACCAGAGGCTCTGCTGGTGAGACCAACACAGGCCACAGAGCTCCTTGGGCAGCCTGGAGGTGTCCCTGCTGCCTGGGTTGGACAGGAGGCCCTCCGAGGGTCCCTTCCAACCTGATGCAATCTGGGAGCCCCACAGGATGCACAGCTCCAGAGCCCTTGGAGCACTTCCCTTTCCATCCTGCTGGAGAAACCAGCTCCAGAGCCACCAGGCTGCAGCCAGAGCCAGCACCTGCTCCAGCACTGGAGCCTCAGCAGCACTCAAGCTGCAGCTGAGCCAGCCCAGAGCTCCTGAATGCTCTCCACAGCTTTCTTTTTCTGGTCAGGAGCAGTGGAAGGAAGGGATCCAATTCCTCCCTTCCCTACAGGCTCCCTAGAATCCAAGCCAAAAAATCCCACCAACAGGAGGCCTGCACAGTGCCCAGGCTCCCAGTGCTTAGTCACTGCTTTAAATCTTCCATCTCCACCCCCAGATGACATCAGAGAGGTGAAGCTGTGATGCAGATGGAAGGGTTTGACTCCAGGTGGGAAGGGGGGAAATGACCTTCTGTGAGCCAGGAAGTGCAGGTGGGATGGGAAGGCCTCCAAGTTACCTCTGCAGAGCACCAGGAGCTCTCCTCCCCACAGGACCCTCTCCCAGGAATTCCCAACTCTGCAGAGCCTGAGCAGGCTTCCAGGGTGTCCCTCCCACAGCAATCCTGAGGAGGGCAAAACACCCCCAAGTGAAGCCACCCCCAGCTGGAGGGGGCAGTGGGGAGGCCACAGCTGCCACGCTGGGGGCAGCCTGCTCCAGGGTCTCCTCATCCTCCCTCGTTTCCTCCTCAAGCTCCAGCCTCCATCTCCCTGCTTCCCCCAACCCACTCCCCTGGCCCTGCCACTCCAGGCCCCTGCCTGAAGTCCCTCAGGCAAAGAGGTGGGAGAGGGGAAAAGACAAAGCCGAGCAGCTCCCTGCCAGAGCTGCCTCCTCCATCTCACCCTGCTTCTCCTCTCCCCATCACGAGCTATTCCTGAGCTATTCCTGAGCTATTCCTGGGCTTGTCTGAGGAGCAGGGAACTGCTCCTGTGACGTCAAAGCAGTTTCCCAGCAACAATTACTGAGGGCTGTCCACCACGGGGGTTTCCTGAAAAGCTTGGGAGGCAGCAGCCACCTCCTCTCTGCAGTGGCAGCAGGCACTAGGACAGCAGGGAGCAGCAGCAGCTCTTAACCCTTCCGTGGCTCCCAGGACAACCCCGGCAGGGCTCCCACAGCCCAGTGCCCTCAGAGAGCCCCTGAGCAGAATCCCCTCCCCATCAGGCAGGGCTGGGGACTCCACTGCAAGCAGGCTCAGGACGTGACCCTCTCCTGGCAGCCTCCTGTGCCCTGCCTGCGTCAGAGGAGGAAGCAGCAAGCTGGCAGAGGGAGCCAAGGAATTCCCCAGCACAGGGCAAGCAGCCTGGGGGGGCTGCCACCCCAGGCCCAGAGCACCCCAGCTCCCAGCAGGCCTCCTTGGGAAGAGGGCAGAGAGTGGGGCTGCTGAGCCTGCCTGGATCCCCCTCTGCTTCCCAGGCTGCTGAGCCTGCCTGGATCCCCCTCTGCTTCCCAGGCTGCTGAGCCTGCCTGGATCCCCCTCTGCTTGCCAGGCTGCTGAGCCTGCCTGGATCCCTCTCTGCTTCCCAGGCTGCTGAGCCTGCCTGGAGCCCTCTCTGCTTCCCAGGCTGCTGAGCCTGCCTGGATCCCCCTCTGCTTCCCAGGCTGCTGAGCCTGCCTGGATCCCCCTCTGCTTCCCAGGCTGCTGAGCCTGCCTGGATCCCTCTCTGCTTCCCAGGCTGCTGAGCCTGCCTGGATCCCTCTCTGCTTCCCAGGCTGCTGAGCCTGCCTGGATCCCCCTCTGCTTGACCAGGCTGCTGAGCCTGCCTGGATCCCCCTCTGCTTGACCAGGCTGCTGAGCCTGCCTGGATCCCTCTCTGCTTGCCAGGCTGCTGAGCCTGCCTGGATCCCTCTCTGCTTGCCAGGCTGCTGAGCCTGCCTGGATCCCTCTCTGCTTCCCAGGCTGCTGAGCCTGCCTGGATCCCCCTCTGCTTCCCAGGCTGCTGAGCCTGCCTGGATCCCCCTCTGCTTCCCAGGCTGCTGAGCCTGCCTGGATCCCCCTCTGCTTCCCAGGCTGCTTAGCCTGCCTGGATCCCCCTCTGCTTCCCAGGCTGCTTAGCCTGCCTGGATCCCTCCCTGCTTGCCAGGCTGAGCCTGCCTGGATCCCCCTCTGCTTCCCAGGCTGAGCCTGCCTGGATCCCCCTCTGCTTCCCAGGCTGAGCCTGCCTGGATCCCCCTCTGCTTGCCAGGCTGCTGAGCCTGCTCCTCACTGTGCTGGCAGAGGGCACTGAGCCACTCACCACAGCACAGCCCAGGGGTACTCAGTGAATTCAAGAGGCTGAGGCTGTTTTCCAGGGGGAGGAGAGAGGGGGACACACACCAGGAATTGATTTGATCAAAGAGGAGGAAGTGGTCAGTAAAAGAAATCAACTTGATCCCTGGGCTGCCAGCTGCAGAAGTTGGACTTGGCAGTGCAGGGGGAGCCTGAAGAGCAGGCAGGGAATTCCCTGCCCTCCTTCCCTCGCTGCCTGAGGTGCTCAGCAGGCACTGCAGCAGCTCTCAGGGATCTGGAGGGTCTCTCTGCAGAGCCTCAAGCCACAGGTGATGCTCCCAGCTCCAAAGAGCATTTTAAAGCCGTGGAGGGGAATGAGCCCATGGCACCTGAGCACAGACCCTGCAGCCTGGGAAGTGGCTGCCAGCTCAGGCCCAAGAGAAGCAGCTCCCAGCACTCAGTCTCCAGCAAAGGCAGCAGCACCTCCAGCATCAGAGTTTTGATGCAAGACCAGAGGATGAAGATGTGAGGAGGAGGAGGAGGTAAAGGCAGTCCCAACTCCTAAGTCCACTAAAATTCAGAGCATTTTAAGATGGAGTTGGCATCTCAGTGAACACAAACAGAGAGCTACAGGACACCAAACTGCACAACCCAGCCCCCGGGCAGAGCCAAGCCAGCAGCATCTCCCCTCAGCTGCCCAGCCTCAAACAAGTAAAGCTCCTCAAGGTCTCACCCAGCACAGGAAGGGGGGAGAGGGGGGGGTCTGGGCTCTGCAGGGCAAAGGGCCAGGAGCCAGCTGCACAAGCACCAAGCTGAGAGACACCAGGAGAAGCCAGGAGGCTGTCCTGGGGAAGCCCTCAGTGGCAGGGCAGAGCCGAGCAGGGATTCCCCTGGCGCCCGAGGAGCATCCCCACAGCGGCAGCAAGGAGAGAGCTCAGCTGAGGGCTCTCAGGGAATGGGGCTGCAGAGCTGCAGCTTCAGCTCAGCACCATCTTAAATTAACCCCAGCCAGCAGCAATCCCCCCAGGAAGCACAGAGCAGCTCTGGCTGCAGGAGCCCTTCGAGATCACCGGCCCAGAGGAACGCCGCCAGGACCCCAGCCCTCAGCACTGCCTCGCATCTACCCCTGGTCTGTGTCCTGCAGAGGATGGGGGGGGAAGGAGGGGAAGAGATCCAGGCAGAGGCAAAGCAAAGTCTCTGGCCAGATCCTTCTCCCTGGCCAGGTCCTTCTCCAGCCCTACAAACCTGCAGCCCACCCCCCGCTGGACTCACCGTGGAGCTTGGGCACTCTCAGGTCATCTGCTTGCTGCTGCCAGCGAAGCCTTCATGGCCACCACCGGGGCAAGGACTGCTGCCAAGACACCACAGCTCCTCAGCTCTGCCCCAGCAGCGAGGCAGGGACCTCTGCTGCCGCCACAGCCAGAGCAGAGCCAGCCTGAGCGGCTCTGAGCGGCGGCTCCGAGGCAGAGCAGAGCCCAGCTGCTCGCAGGGATGTCACAGAGAGCTCTGCCAATAGCCACATGCACAGCCCCCCTCCTGCTCCCATTCAAACACTTCAATGGAGCTGCCTCCGCACCGCCCTGGGAAGGCTTTAAAGACACAGCAGCCAGCCCCTGCCAGGCAGCAGCTCGGAGGGAAGGGGAGGAGGAGAGGAGAGGAGAGGCAGCACAGCACAGCGAGCAGCAGCAGCAGCTCCCCAGAGCTCCCCCGAGCTCGGAGCCTGCAGGACACCCAGAGCACAGCCAGGCTTCACCCTGCCCCCCGCTGCCACCCTGCCTGCCAGCAGCTTCCCTGCAGAGCTGAGGCTGAGCTGAGTGCGGCCAGCAGGGCAGGGGAAGGTCTCCTCCTCTGCTCTGCCCTGCTGAGGCCACAGCTGGAGGACTGGAGCCAGGTCTGGGCTGCCCAGAGGGACAAGGAGAGAGTCCAGTGGAGGCTGGGCAGATGCTGAGGGGCCTGGGGCAGCTCTGGGAGGAGCAAAGGCTGAGAGCCCTGGGGCTGAGAGCCTGGAGGAGAGCAGCCCCAGAGGGGAGCTGAGCAATGCTCAGCACCCAGCCCAATGCTCAGCACCCAGCCCAATGCTCAGCACCCAGCCCAACCCCCTGCCAGGGCAGGGTCACCTGGAGAGGGTCACACAGGAACACATCCAGGTGGGTCTGGAGTGACTCCAGAGGTGGAGACTCCACCACCTCCCTGGGCAGCCTGCTCCAGGCTTCCAGCACCCTTCAGTTCCAGAAGTTCCTCCTCATGTCTGATGGAACTTCTGCTGCTCCACTCTGTGCCCCTTGCCCTGTCCCTGGGCACCACTGGCACAAGCCTGGCCCCATCCTGCTGCCCCCCACCCCTGAGGCATTGATCAGCAGTGGTGAGACCCCCCCTCCCCCCCCCAGGCTGCTGTGCTCCAGCTCCCCAGCCCCAACTCAGCCTTTCCTCACCAGAGGTGCTCCAGTGCCCTCAGCACCTTTGCTGCCCCCTCTGCAGGATGAGGCCTTCAGCTGAGCTCTCAGGCTCTGCTCTGAGTGTCTGTGCTGCACAGTGAGCCCTGAGGGGCAGCACAGTGCCTGCAGCAGCTCCCTGGCTGGCTCAGCAGGAGCCCAGCCTGGACACCCCTGCCCCTGGCTCAGAGTGTGCTCAGAGTGACTCCCTGTGGCAGCTGAACCCTGCCAGGCTGCCAGCTCCTGCCTGGGAGGAGGTGAAGAGCTCAGCAGCAGGGTTCCCCCTCTTTAACTCAGCTGCTTTGGGTTTGTTTCTTCCTGGCACCTCAGCAGGCCTCTGGAGCTGCAAACCTGGAGGTCTGATCCCTGAAGGAGCTCCAGCAGCTACTTTGCAAAGGAAGCAGCAGTGGGACAGAGGAGCTGAGCTCCAGCAGCAGTGCTCCAGGGCTGCCTGCCTGTGCCAAGGGTCTCTGCTCCACACAGAGCCTTCAAACCTCCACAAAACCCACAGAGAACTTCCTCCTGCTGAGGAGCATCTGCTGCACTTCAGCCTGGCCTCATGCAGGGCAGCTGCTGGCACCTCTGCTGCAGGGGCAAGCTCAGTACTGAAACAGGAAGGAACTTTAGGTGCTGGCAGAACAAGAACAGGCTGCCCAGGCAGGCTGTGGCTGCCTCCTCCCTGGAGGTGCTCAAGGCCAGGCTGGATGAGGCCTGGAGCAGCCTGGGGCTGGTGGGAGGGGTCCCTGCCCATGGCAGAGGGCTGGAGCTGGGGGGATCTTGAAGGTCCCTTCCAGCCCAACCCATTCCATGAAGCTATGACTCAATGAAGATGCTCAGGACCCTCTGGTGAGCCCCCAGGGCCAGCTCTTAGCTGTGAGATGGAAGGGGAAGCAAAGCAGCTCCAGCAGCTGAGCCTCCAGCCTGGTCTCTAGCAGAGTCCTGGCAGATGGCACAGCAGGGGCAGGTTCCCAGGGAGAAATTCAGCCCTAGGACACCAAGGGCCCAGCTGGAGCCCTCCAAACCCAGACACAGACAGAATGGCTTGGAAGGGACCTTCAGGATCATCCAGGGGCAGGGACACCTCCCACTGGCCCAGGCTGCTCAAGGCTGCAGGCAGCAGCCTGTGAGCCAGAGGATTTCCTAAGCTGCAGCTTTCTCCTTAGGTAGGGACACAGCAAATCCTGGGCTGGAGGAGGAGGAGGAGGAGGAGAAAGAGTGAGTCAGCCCTGGCAGCAGGCTGGACAAAGCCCTGGGGAGGGGGCTGCAGCCTCTCACTCTCCATTCACTGAGCTCTGGTGTGTGAGAGCTGCATGCAGCAGAAGTAGGTCAGTGGAAGCAGGGCAGAGGAAATGCAGAGCTCCAGGTCCTGTCTGTGCTGCCAGCTTGTGCCCAGCACCGAGACAGAGCAGCAGGAGCAGAGCCACCCCCCAGCCAGGGCAGACGTGGGGCAGGGCAGAGGGCACAGCAGAGGCGCTGAGGGCACCGGGGCACCTCTGGGGAGCAAAGGCTGAGCCGGGGCTGGGGAGCTGGAGCACAGCAGCCTGAGGAGGGTCTCACTGCTGCTGATAGACACCTCTGGGGTGGGGGGCAGGGGGGATGGGGCCAGGCTTGTGCCAGTGGCAGCCCCAGCAGAAGGGGCAGGGGGAGAAATGAAGTCCTGTGACACCACACCGCCGGGGCGGCACCGGCCGCTGACCCAGGAGCTCTGAGTCAGCCTCAGCCATGCCCACAGCCTCTGCTGCTGCCCTCTCCCTGGCACGTGCCCCTGTGCTCACGTGGGGAGCTGTCTCTGTGCCAGGCTGGCTCCAAGCACTGGGGATTTCATTTGTTTCCCAGGGGCCCTGCGCTGAGCCCAGGAGCTGCAGGCACAGCAACCACCCCCAGCCCTGCCTGCCCCAGCAGGGAGAGCATCACACACACAGAGAGCTCCTGCACAGCTCCTGCCTGCTCCTGCCTGCTCCTGCACAGCTCCTGCCTGCTCCTGCACAGCTCCTGCCTGCTCCTGCCTGCTCCTGCACAGCTCCTGCCTGCTCCTGGCTGCTCCTGCACAGCTCCTGCCTGCTCCTGCACAGCTCCTGCCTGCTCCTGGCTGCTCCTGCACAGCTCCTGCCTGCTCCTGGCTGCTCCTGGCTGCTCCTGCACAGCTCCTGCCTGCTCCTGCACAGCTCCTGCCTGCTCCTGCCTGCTCCTGCCTGCTCCTGCACAGCTCCTGCCTGCTCCTGCACAGCTCCTGCCTGCTCCTGCCTGCTCCTGCACAGCTCCTGCCTGCTCCTGGCTGCTCCTGGCTGCTCCTGCACAGCTCCTGCCTGCTCCTGGCTGCTCCTGCACAGCTCCTGCCTGCTCCTGCACAGCTCCTGCACAGCTCCTGGCTGCTCCTGCACAGCTCCTGGCTGCTCCTGGCTGCTCCTGCACAGCTCCTGGCTGCTCCTGCACAGCTCCTGCCTGCTCCTGCACAGCTCCTGCCTGCTCCTGGCTGCTCCTGCACAGCTCCTGGCTGCTCCTGCACAGCTCCTGCCTGCTCCTGGCTGCTCCTGCACAGCTCCTGCCTGCTCCTGCACAGCTCCTGCCTGCTCCTGGCTGCTCCTGCACAGCTCCTGCCTGCTCCTGGCTGCTCCTGGCTGCTCCTGCACAGCTCCTGCCTGCTCCTGCACAGCTCCTGCACAGCTC
Organism: Dryobates pubescens; assembly: GCF_014839835.1. Taxonomy (NCBI): domain Eukaryota; kingdom Metazoa; phylum Chordata; class Aves; order Piciformes; family Picidae; genus Dryobates; species Dryobates pubescens. The sequence goes on from NC_071651.1 coordinate 991,034, forward strand.
CTGGCTGCTCCTGCACAGCTCCTGCCTGCTCCTGCCTGCTCCTGCACAGCTCCTGCACAGCTCCTGCCTGCTCCTGCACAGCTCCTGCCTGCTCCTGCACAGCTCCTGCCTGCTCCTGCACAGCTCCTGCACAGCTCCTGCCTGCTCCTGGCTGCTCCTGCACAGCTCCTGCCTGCTCCTGGCTGCTCCTGCCTGCTCCTGCCTGCTCCTGCACAGCTCCTGCCTGCTCCTGCACAGCTCCTGGCTGCTCCTGCACAGCTCCTGGCTGCTCCTGCCTGCTCCTGCACAGCTCCTGCCTGCTCCTGCACAGCTCCTGCCTGCTCCTGCACAGCTCCTGCCTGCTCCTGCACAGCTCCTGGCTGCTCCTGCACAGCTCCTGCCTGCTCCTGCACAGCTCCTGCCTGCTCCTGGCTGCTCCTGCACAGCTCCTGGCTGCTCCTGCACAGCTCCTGCACAGCTCCTGGCTGCTCCTGCCTGCTCCTGCCTGCTCCTGCACAGCTCCTGCACAGCTCCTGGCTGCTCCTGCACAGCTCCTGCCTGCTCCTGCACAGCTCCTGCACAGCTCCTGGCTGTTCCTGCACAGCTCCTGGCTGCTCCTGCACAGCTCCTGGCTGCTCCTGCACAGCTCCTGCCTGCTCCTGCACAGCTCCTGCCTGCTCCTGCACAGCTCCTGCACAGCTCCTGGCTGCTCCTGCCTGCTCCTGCACAGCTCCTGGCTGCTCCTGCACAGCTCCTGCCTGCTCCTGCCTGCTCCTGCACAGCTCCTGCACAGCTCCTGGCTGCTCCTGCCTGCTCCTGCACAGCTCCTGCCTGCTCCTGCACAGCTCCTGCCTGCTCCTGCACAGCTCCTGGCTGCTCCTGCACAGCTCCTGCACAGCTCCTGCACAGCTCCTGCCTGCTCCTGCCTGCTCCTGCACAGCTCCTGGCTGCTCCTGGCTGCTCCTGCACAGCTCCTGCCTGCTCCTGGCTGCTCCTGCACAGCTCCTGCCTGCTCCTGCCTGCTCCTGCACAGCTCCTGCCTGCTCCTGCACAGCTCCTGCCTGCTCCTGCCCAGCTCCTGCCTGCTCCTGCACAGCTCCTGCCTGCTCCTGCACAGCTCCTGCCTGCTCCTGGCTGCTCCTGCACAGCTCCTGGCTGCTCCTGGCTGCTCCTGCACAGCTCCTGGCTGCTCCTGCACAGCTCCTGGCTGCTCCTGCACAGCTCCTGGCTGCTCCTGCACAGCTCCTGCCTGCTCCTGCACAGCTCCTGCCTGCTCCTGGCTGCTCCTGCACAGCTCCTGCCTGCTCCTGCACAGCTCCTGCCTGCTCCTGCACAGCTCCTGCCTGCTCCTGGCTGCTCCTGCACAGCTCCTGCCTGCTCCTGCACAGCTCCTGCCTGCTCCTGCACAGCTCCTGCCTGCTCCTGCACAGCTCCTGCACAGCTCCTGGCTGCTCCTGACTGCTCCTGCACAGCTCCTGCCTGCTCCTGCACAGCTCCTGCCTGCTCCTGCACAGCTCCTGCCTGCTCCTGCACAGCTCCTGCCTGCTCCTGCACAGCTCCTGGCTGCTCCTGACTGCTCCTGCACAGCTCCTGCCTGCTCCTGCACAGCTCCTGCCTGCTCCTGCACAGCTCCTGCACAGCTCCTGCACAGCTCCTGGCTGCTCCTGCACAGCTCCTGGCTGCTCCTGCACAGCTCCTGCCTGCTCCTGCACAGCTCCTGCCTGCTCCTGCACAGCTCCTGGCTACTCCTGCACAGCTCCTGGCTACTCCTGCCTGCTCCTGCACAGCTCCTGCCTGCTCCTGCACAGCTCCTGCACCACTGAACCACCCCACAGGGCTGGGCTGGCAGGGACCTCCAAGATCCCCCAGCCCCAACCCCCTGCCAGGGGCAGGGACACCTCCCACCAGCCCCAGGCTGCTCCAGGCCTCATCCAGCCCTGGCCTTCAACACCTCCAGGCAGGAGGCAGCCACAGCCTCCCTGGGCAGCCTGCTCCAGCGTCTCCCCACCCTCACTGGAATGAATTTCCTCCCCCTCTCCAGTCTCACTCTGCCCTCCCCCAGCTCAAAGCCGTTGCTCCTGGTCCTGGCACTCCCAGCCCTTCTCAGAGTCCATCCCCAGCCTCCTTGCAGCCTCCTTCACCCCTCTCCAAAGGAAGACCACCAGGGTTTGACATGAACCCAATCTGTCAATGGCTCAGGACAGACACGTGGGCAGTGAGGAGCAGGGGGGGAACCCTAAGCAGGCTCCATTCAGCTCCAGAGCCTGATAAATAATTCAGGAGCAGAAATGCTGCAATCCAGAGCGCAGCACAGCTTAAAAATAGAGCAGGAGCAGTGCCAGGGGAGGGATGGGAGAGGAGCTGGCAGGTGGCATGGAGCACAGCACGTGTGGCACCAGGCTGGGCAGCTCCAGGAGGCTGCAGCAACCCAGCTCCAGCTCCAGCTCGGCCCAGCACGGGGAGGCTGGAAGGGACCTCTGGAGCTCCCCCAGGGCCACAATGGCCAGGGGAGGGGGGTGGAAGCTCTCCAGAGCAGGAGACTCCAGCATGCCCAGAGCCTCCAAGAGAGGCCAGCTCCTGAGACACAGCCAAGCCCTCCTGCGGTGCAGAGGCTGCCGTGCCCGAGCTCAGCTGAGGAGCAGCCAGGATCTCAGCGATGGCAAAGCAAGAGGGAGGGCAAAACTTCATTACAGCAACACAGGAGAGCTGCTCTGAGGAGGCTGCAGCTGCCCACACTCAATCAGCAGCACCAAAATTCGCCGGGAGGCAGCGGTGACTCAGCCTGCAGCACCCAGAGCTCGCCTGTGCTCCCCATCCAGAAGCGATCCGGGCTGGGGACGGAGCCAGGCATGCGCCAGGCAGGGGAATCCCGGCGCCGCCGGAGGCAGCCCCAGCCCTGCCCCCAGCCCTGCCCACACCGGCATGGAAATGCCTCTGCCGCGGGCAGGCAGCGGGGCCCGGGGGCTCCCGGCGCTCACAAAGCCAACCGGGCACCGGGGAGGCCACCCCTGGAACCCTGGGGTCGGCTCTGGCCGCCTCGCTCCGAGGAGGACCTTGAGTGTCTGGAGCAGGGCAAGGGAGCTGGGGAAGGGTCTGGGGAGCAGCAGCTGAGGGAGCTGGGGGCGGGGGGGGATTCAGCCTGGAGGAGGCTGAGGGGAGACCTCCTGGATCTCTGCAAGTGCCTGAAGGAGGCTGGAGCCAGGTGGGGTTGGGCTCTGGCTCCCCGGTCTCAGGTGATGGAGGAAACAGCAACGAAACGGTGCCAGGGGAGGGCTGGGGAACCACCTCTGACCTGCAGGCTGCCCAGAGAGGAGGAGGCTGCTGCCCCATCCCTGGAACCCTCCCAGGGCAGGTTGGGTGAGGCTCTGAGCAGCCTGCTCCAGCCGGGGGTGTCCCTGCTGCGTGCAGGGGGGGAGAAGATCCTCTGAAAGGTCCTCCCCAGCCCAAAGCAGGCTGGGACCCTCCATCAAATTCAACCCAAAAAGGAAGCTCAGGCTGCAGCCAGCCCCACAGGAAGAATTTCTTTTTCTTCTCTGATGATGATTATTTTTTTAACTGGAGGATTTCTCCCCCTTGCACTCCGAAAAGGGGGGGGGGGGGGGGGGGGGGGGGGGGAGGGGGTTAGAAATAGCAGCACTGGCAGGGGTTTAAATTTAGCAGCACAAATGGCATCGCTGCTAAAAGGGGGGGGCTGGGAGCATCTGCGCTGCGAGGAGAGGATCCTGTGTCACAGGCAGCACCAGGAACCAGTCTGGAGTCACCACGGAGAGCCAGGTCCCAGCTCCCCGAGGAGATGGGGAAGGGATCAAGGGACGAGATTCCACCCCCCCCCAAGCACCAACGGCACAAAACCAGGTGGGGGTTGGGCTCTGCTGCCGAGAAAGGAGGGACAGGCCGAGAGGAAATGGCCTCGAGTTGCCCCAGGGGAGGTTTAGCCTGGCCATCAGAAGCAAGTTCTTCACTGAAAGGGCTCTCGAAGCCTGGAGCAGGTTCCCCCTTTGATTGAATCACCACCCAGGGAGGGGTTGCCAAGGGCTTGAGCCACCTGGGCTGGGGGAGGGCTGTGACTCCCCGCGGCACAGCTCGGCTGAGATACAAAACTGGGAACCCATTTCCAGAGCAAAACTCAAGGCGAGGTCCAGAAGGGATCTGCCCAACCACGTCCTGCCCACCACAGCCGCAGGCTGTGCTGGAGGAGCTGCCTGCAGCCAGGCATCATCACCCTGCAGGGCACAGCCAGCCCCAGGGGTGAGGGAAGCAGGACCCAGAGAGGAGAGAGGCAGAGACTTCACCAACAAGTTGAGGCTCTCTGGGGCCTAACTAAGAGCCTGGAGAACATCTGCTCCTTTGAGGAGCAACATCCAGCAAGAGAGAGCAGAAACCCCTCAGGGTCTGCGAATCACCCTCAACGAGGTGGTTATGAGCTGCCTAGAGCCTTGCCCCCTGGCACAGGCCTAACCCAGATCCCTGGTGCCCTTCTGAGAGGCAAACAGCCTCCTCCAGGAGGGTTCTGCAAGACAAAAGGTTCACCAAGTGCCTTCCAAAGCCAGAGGCCAGGGGAGCAGCCCAGGCCTGGGCTCAGCCCGTCACAAAAGGCCAGAAAGAACAATGGAAGGCAGCAGAGGTTGCTGCCAAGGAGAGGGGATGCAGATGGAATTCTGAAGGAAATAAAAGGACTGAAGGCTCAGAGAGTGAGAGGCAGAGCTCAGGTCCCAGCAGCTCTGTGCAGCCTCTGTCAGACCATTCCTGCCACATCAGACCTGAAGCAACACCAAGGTACCTGTGAAACCTGCTGCCAGAACAATGCCCTGGCAGGAGCAGCTCTGGCACCCAGCTCCAACCTCCCCACGTACCCAGAACAGCCTTTCGACGACGAAACTGCATCACAAGGCAGAGAGCACCGAGCAGCAAACCCAACCTCCACTCCTGCCTTGCCAGTGGCCTGCACCGGCCTCTGACCTCCCTGCTGCCCTCCGAGCGAGCCAGGAGACCCCCGAGCGAGCCAGGAGACCCCCGAGCGAGCCAGGAGACCCCCGAGCGAGCCAGGAGACCCCCCAAGCGAGCCAGGAGACCCCCGAGCGAGCCAGGAGACCCCCGAGCGAGCCAGGAGACCCCCAGCTCCGCAGCACCTCCGCTCCTCCGGCTGCACTCAGCCGGGGCCCACAGGCACCGAGGCTGCCAGGGCAGCGTTTCAAAGCACAGACATCACCCTGGGGGGACAGCAGGAAAGCCTCCCCGCGCTCCCCGGGCACAGGAACGGAGGCCTGGCCGCCCCGGACGCGAGGTCTCCTCTCCCACCTGTTGCTCCTCTTCCTCCTCAGGCTGCCGCCGGCAGAACGCAGGGAGCGAGGCGCAGGCTCGGGCGCTCTCGGATGGCGCCGGGCTGCCCCCGGGCTGCCCCCGGGCACCCCTGCGCTCCGTGACCTCGCACCGGCAAGCGGCGGCTGCCAGCCCCCCCCCCTCCGCCGCGCACCGGCACCGCTGCGGGGATGGCGGAGACCCGGCCGGGCGCTGCCCCCGAGGGGCCTGCGGGCGCTCCCTGCAGAGCCGCTAGCCAGGGAGGGACCCTCCAGAGCCAGGGCCGCAGCCCCTGCCCCCGGGGGCGAGGAGAGGACCGGGGAGGACACACCGCGGGCCGCTTCCCCGTGCGCCGCCCGTCCCTTCCCGGCTTGGGGACGCCGCCGACCGCCCTGAGGGCCCCGAGGCCCAGCCCGCCCCGCCCGGGCCCCTTGCCCTTTGCCCCCTCCCCGCCGAGCCCCGGCCGCGCGCACTTACCGGGCCGGGCCGGGCCGGGCCCTGCGCCGCGGGGCCGCCGCCGCCGCCGCCACCACCACCCCGGGCCGGGCCTGGGCCAGCGCGGGCCACCCGGGCGGGGCGGCGGAGACGGCGGGAGGGCGGGGGGACAGGACGGGGGGGAGGGGGGGAAAGGGGGAGGGGGGCGGCCGGAACGGGGAGAAAAGGGAAAAGAAACGGAGGGGGGGGGGAGGGGGGGGGGGGAGGGAAGGAAAAAAAAAAAAAAAAAAAAAAAAAAAAAGGGAAAAGAGGCGGCGGCCCCTCCCCCGCGGCCGTGCGCTGCGTCACCGCGCCCCGCCCGCGCCGTCATCCCCCCGCGCCGCCCCGCCGACCGGCGGCGCCGGCCCCGGCCCCCGGCGCCGGCCGGCAGCCCACAGCGCCCCCTGACGCGGCGGAGGCCGCAGCGGGGGAGTGGCAGCCGGGGCCGCGGAGCCGGGCGAGGGACTGCCCGCGGGGGCGGGGTCCCAGCGCCGCTCTCCGCCCACTCCCCCTGTGGCCCCGCCCCTAGCGAGCAGCCTTCGGCGCGGGGGGAGGTCCTCCCCCTCTCCCGGTGGTCCTCCGGCTCAGCTTTCCTCCTGCTGAGGGTCTCCTTATTCAGAGGGTCTCCGTCTCCCGGGGGTCCCTCTCGTCTGCTGGGGGTCCCTCTCGTCCGCCGGGGATCCTTCTTTCCCGATGGTCCCCGCTCTCCCAGGCGTCCCCCCCCCCTTCGGGGGGCTTTCGGTCTCTTAAACAGAGGGTCTCCTTGTGCCGGGGATCTCTCTCTCCCGGTGGTCCTATCCCGCCCCCCAAGGGGAGCCCCAGCACTGCGCCATGGGCACCCACCGCCCAGCCCACTGCCATCAGCCTGGGCACCCCCATCACGGGGTCGGCAACGGAGTGGAGCCGGGGCAGGCTTCCTTGGCCGGGGCGGGTCGCCCCCATAGCCCCGGGCTGAGCACCCCCGCCCAGGCCGAAGCGCGTCCTGCCGGCTCCACCCGAACCCGGGGCGAGCGGAGCGGCGGCTGCCCCGTGCCGGCAGAGGCTGCTGCGGGCTCCCAGGGCCGTTTATCTCGCCCGGGATCAGCCAATATTTGCGGTCACGTCAGGGGCACCCAGCCCTTCCCCGCTGCCTGCTCCCGCCGAGCCTGGCTCTGCCCCACCCGCTGCCCCCGCGGCTCTCCCGGCCCCATTTGGGCTCATCGGGCGGTTGGAGGAACTCTGTCTGCCGAGACCCTTCCTCACGCTGTCACCTCCTGGCGCCAGGGATGACAGCCACGGTGGCTTTCCTGCTCCTGAGCCTTCTGAGGGTGGCGGCTGCCAAGGGAATGCGGTGCCCAGTCTGCGGGCTGGCAGCCCTGGCACCCAGCACGCAGCGGGAGGTGCTGCTGGCGCTGGCCAAGCAGAGCATCCTCTCCGGGCTCGGCTTGCCGGACAGGCCCAACACCACCCAGCCCATGCCCAGGGGGGCCCTGCTGACCGCTCTCCACAGGCTGCGTGGGCAGCACACGGACACGGCCGAGCCCCCAGGGGCACCCCGGGGTGGCAGCAACCCGCGCCCTGGGAGGGGTCTACAGCAGTACGAGATCCTGAGCTTTGCCGAGGCAGGTGGGTACAGACCCCACACCCCCGCGGGCACAGTGGGGTGGGCGTGGAGGGAAGGAAGGTCTTGCCTGTGGGAGGGCGGTGAGAGGTTTCTCCCCCTGCAGAAGCGGTTCAAAAGCTCTGCAAAAGGGGCACCAGGGTCCTGCAAGCTGTGCCAGGCTGTGCACTGGGCCGGTGGGCACCCTGCTGCTGGGAGGACTGCAACTGCGAGGCTCCGAATCCAGAGCCTCTGCATCCACATCCTGAGCTTAACCCAGCGGCCAACCATGGCCAAGAGAAACGCTGCTGGTATCACAGAGCCGTGGGGTGATCTCCCACAGCCATTTGGGCTGGGAAAGCTCAGTTCATCCAGTCCAGCCCTTCCCTACCTCTGCCAAGGCTCTGCCCTTGGCCCTTCCAGTGAAGAAGTTTCTTCTGACGTCCAACCTGAACCTGCCCTGGGGCAACTTGAGGCCATTTCCTCTCCTCCTGTCCCTTTCCTGTCCCTTGTTCTTCGGCAGGAGAGACCAAGCCCCACCGGGCTCCAGTCTGCTTTCAGGGAGCTGTGGAGCAGTAGTGGAACCTCTCGACACCTCTGTGCCCTGCTCCCTGCTTTGACTGCACCTCTGGCTCAGTGGCCCCCAGCTGAGGGAGCACCCCCACACCTCCTCCTCCCTTCACCCCTTGACTGCTTTCTGTTCTGCGCCCAGGGTCCTCCACCTCCCGCAGTGTCCTCTTGCATTTCCGCTTCACCCGGGACCTGTCCGAGAGCACCGAGGTCCTCCGGGCCACCCTCTACCTCTTCTGGGCAGTGCCCGGCCCCGGGACTCATCCTGTCACCATCAGGCTCCTGCAGCCGGACCCGGCGGGGCTGAACACGACGGTGACCGGCGAGAGCCGGCTGGAGGTGCAGAGGAGTGGCTGGACCACACTGGACGTGGGGCCAGCTGTCCAGCAGCTCTTCGGCCAAGGCAGTCAGAGGCTCACCGTGGAGCTGGAGGTGCCGGAGGCCCTGGGGTCTTCCTTGCTGGCTGACCGCAGTGGCTCTCGCTGGCCCTTTGTGGCAGCCCAGGCGCGGGTCAGGGCACCGCACCGCGTCCGGCGGCGCAGCATCGACTGCAGCGGCGACTCCCGGACGTGCTGCCGCAAGGAGTTCTTCGTGGACTTCAAGGAGATCGGCTGGGAGGATTGGATCATCCATCCCGAGGGCTACCACATGAACTACTGCGCGGGGCTCTGTCCCCGGCACATGGCTGCCGCCCCCGGCCTCGCAGCCTCCTTCCACACCGCCGTCCTCAACCTCATCAAAGCCTCCAACGCGGAGGCTGCCGGCGGCTCCTGCTGCGTCCCGACCCAGCGCCGGCCGCTCTCGCTGCTCTACTATGACCGGGACAGCAACATCGTCAAGACTGACATCCCCGACATGATCGTGGATGCCTGCGGCTGCACCTGAGCTGCCTGAGGAGGGGGAGGGCAGGACCTGCGCTGCGTGGCGTTCCCCTCCTCCCGGCTCCTCCGCTGGGAGATGGGAACCTGCCGAGGTGTTTCTCCTCCTGAGGCTGAAGCAAGTCCTCTCCTTAATCACCTCCCACAGGGCTCTTTCCCCCTTTCACATCTGCCCTCTCTGCCTCTGCCAGCCCCTGATGGACACCAGACCCTGCTGAGCACAACTCCCTGGGGGGCTTGGGGCAGCCCCAGCTCACTCTGCTGCTGGTCCCAGCCCAAAGCCGTGGTGCAACCCTCAACACGAACAGGTTCCTCAGGTGCCAGCAGCAGCTGTCTGGGGCTGCTGGCAGGGAGGGAAGCTGAGAAGGCGCTGGGGGATGGCCAGAGGGGAGAGGACCATCCATGGGCCCCTGATCAGCGGGACATCAGGTTGGGGGGATGGTGAGGAATGGGAAACTGATCCCAGGGGGAGGAAAGTGTCTTCCTTTGCCTGGTGTTCAATAAAAGACTCCCAGCCGTGGTGTGTGCACGAGTGGGTGTGCACATGTGCCCTGTCACAAGCCAGCAGGTCTTGTCCCCTCCCCAAGGAGCAAGGTGGTGGATGTGCCCTGGCACAGGCAGCCCCAGGCTGGCACAGCATGGACCCACTCTGCCACATGCAGTCCTCCTCCAGCCAATGCCTTGGCCTCTAGACCTTGGGCACTGAGGTTGGGCATCCAGCACCAGGATGCACCTTGCCCAAGGCCTGCAGTGCTCTCTGCCCATCAGCTGCCTTTCCAGGGAGGGTGCAGAACCCCTGACTTGTCTCAGCCAGATCCTGGGCATGGTGTGGGAGACCCTGGACTCAGAGGCCTTGTGATTGCCACCAGGAAAGCCTTGGCTGGGGCCAAATTTCCCCATCCCACTCAAACCATCTTTGGCCATTCTTGTCCATGGTGGAGTCAAAACCAAGCAACTTCCCTCCTTGTGGAGGGGATGGAGGCTGCCAGGCAAGAGCTCCAAGGTCATGGTGCCCAGCACAGCCCTGTGCCAGCTTCCTCACTGGGCAGCAGCCTCTTGGCACGTCTCTGGCCCATGGCCCAGAGCAGTTGCTCCCCTCGCCGCCCCTCGCCAGCCTGGCTGGCAGCAGAGTGGAACACGTTGGTGCTGTGAGAGCTGGGGGCAAAGAGCAGCTGGGACACAGCAGCCCCCTTGCGTAATCTCATGTCAGGGTTTCTCCACCCCTGAGGGCTGGGGAAGCAGGGAGGGGGTGCTGGGGGTGGGAGGTTTGTGAGGGGAGCTCCTGGATGATCTCCCAAGGTGCATGCAGCTGGCTGGGGTGGAAGTGGGACAGCAGCTCCCATGCTGAGATCCAACCCTCCAGGCCTTGGTGCCTGCAGGGGCTGGACCCCAAGAGCTCCCACTGCCCCAGCTGCAGCACAGGCAGGGTGGAAGACTTGGGGATCAATGAGGCCTGGGGATCAATGAGGCCTGGGGATCAATACTGTCTGGGACTTGCGCAACCTCAAAGTCAGTTTGCTGTTTGTTTTCCCTTTTTCCCCACTCCTTTTCCCAAGGCCTCGTTTCCCTCTCTGCAGTCAGTGACCGAACAGCTTCCCTGGGGCTGGTGCTGAGCTCTGCAGGCTGCAGCAGGCGTGGGCAGAAAGGGGCTGAGGAGCTGCTTGCTGGTCGCTGTGGCCCCACAGGTGGTGCAGCTCAGGAGGGCACAAGCCCAGCACCCTGTGCTGAAGCATCTGGAGATGCCACAAGCCCTGGAGCAGGGCTGGATGCTCCCAGTTCCCCTTCATGACTTCCTTCAGAGCAGATGGGGTCTGGCTGCCCCTGGCTGCTCCACACCCCCTCTTGCTACCCTCTCCCCACAGCCCGGCTCTGCCCTTTGCTGGGCTGCACATGAGCTCCCTGCACGCCACAGGACATGCAGCAGGCTCTGCTGCCAGCCCTGCCCTCGGGCACAGGGCCTGAGGGCATCTCCTGGTCCAGACCTCCCTTGTCACCATATTGCCTTCTGGCACCTGGGCTGTGGCACAGCCACACCAAGACCCACAGGGCAGCTGCATCCCATGGGATGTGAAGGTCCTGCTGATTTGGGGTGCCTGGGATAGCAGCAGCTTCCCTGAGAGAGGTGCCAGGTTCTGAGGCTCCTCCCTGTCCCTGGCAGCTTGATATGGAGACAGGACACAGTGTCCTGGGGCTTGCCAACCCCCTGGAAATGTGCCCTCTGTGGTGCCTCCAGGCCAGAGGTTCCCCAGATGTGCAAGGTCCAGGGTCTCACCACACAGTGACTCCTGTCCATGCGGGGGGCTTCTCCTGCTCCCACAGTGCAGCCTACACCTCCTTCCCCGTGCACAGCATGGGGCAAGGGTGACCAAGGGACCCCTTCCTGGTGACACTCAGACGTGGGGCACAGTGCAGGGGGAGCAGGGTGCAGTGGAAGGGTGAGCCTGGCACAGCTGCATCCCTGCCTGCTGTGGGGCTGGATGGGGTCCGTGGCAGGTCCCAGCACACAGAAGGAGCTTCTCAACCCTCAGCTGGTGGCCATGGCAGGAGCTGCAGAGGGAAAAGTGACAGTCTGGGAAAAGTGACAGCCTGGGAAAAGTGACAGCCTGGGCTCCAGCACAGCCCCAGCTTATTTCACAAGAGTCCTCTCTCAGCTGTGGGAGTAACCTTGGTGTGAGCGTGGAGGCAAAGTACAGGTGAGGCTCTTCAGGGAGCAGAGGAGAAAACCTGAGAGCTACAGAGGGCAGCTTCCCACTGGGCAGCCACTGGTGGGAAAAGAGGGGATGAGGGCACTGTTCACACCACAGAATTCCAAAATGCCAGCATGGAGGGGGCTGCAAGGGACCCCTGGAACTCACCCAGTCCAACCCCCTGCTCCAGCAGTTTGTCCAAGACCACAATTGCCAGGGGGGGGTTGGAAGTTCTCCAGTTTGTGCCTGGTGCCCCTTGGCCTGTCCCTGGGCACCACTGAGCTGAGTCTGGCCCCAGCCTCTTGCCCCCCACAGGTCCTTCAGCTGTTGCTGAGCATTGCTCAGCTCCCCTCTGGGGCTGCTCTCCTCCAGGCTCTCAGCCCCAGGGCTCTCAGCCTTTGCTCCTCACAGAGCTGCTCCAGGCCCCTCAGCATCTTTAGAGCCTCCTCTGGACTCTCTCCAGCACTTCCCTGTCCCGCTGGAGCTGTGCAGCCCAGAGCTGGACACATTGCAGTGTCCCCTTCCCCTCAGCTGTGACACTGCACTCCTGCTGGTGTCCCCTCCTCCCTCGGGGGTCTTTGGCACTGTGAGATGCTGCTCTGCTGGACCTGCTGGGGCCAGTAAGCCTGGCAGGGAGCACAGCCTGGCCCAGTGCTGGAGATGCCAAGCAGGTAGGATCGAGCTGGCACTGGGGCTGTGCCAGATGTGACACAGAGGGAACAGGAGGTGCTGCCCCCTCGGCCTCTGCTCCAGGAGGGGACAGGGATGTGAGGCTGCTGCGTGTGACTCCTGGAAGGAGCCTTTGCCAGTATCAACAGACCCTGAAGCAAAGGTCCCAGTGCCGTGTGCCAGGGTGTCCCTTGCCAGGGCCAGGTTCTCAGGGGAGGGGTGGGAATTCCTGACAGCCCCTGGGGCTTGCCTTGAAAAGGCTTAATTTTTAATTTCCCGATCCCACGGGCAGCTTCCAGCCGCAGTCCCCGGCTCAGAGGCATCTTCCCTTTGCCTGGTGCACGGTGCCGGGGCCCCGGTGCCTGCCACCGGGCGGGGGGAGCCCGTGGGACCCTCGGTGCCACCATCGCGGGCCGCCCCCCGCCCGCCGGTTGCCCGCCAGTCCCGTCCCTGAGCCCGCAGGACCGGGGGTGGCTCATCCCGGAGGGATCGGGAGCAACACAGCGCGGAGGGACCGCGGCGGCTCATCCCGGAGGGGTCGGAGCGGGACCGGGGCCGGCTCAGGGCCGCGCCACCGGGAGGAGCCCGCGGGCTGCGGCAGTTGCCAGGTCCCGGGGAAGCTCCGGCAGTAGCGGACGCAGGGTTAGCGACGGGAGGTTGCGGGGGGCTGCTCCTTCGCCCCTCGTCCATCTCCGGGGGGAGGCCGCCCCGGTCGCGTCACAGTCCGGTGCAGCGGAGCGAGGAGCGCTGCCACCGGGGCCGCCGAGGCCGGCGAGCCTCCCATGCTGTCCCTAAGCCCTGGCTTCGTTCCCTTCCCACGGTGGCCAGCAGCCTGCCTGGCTCCACCAGCCTCGTTCCTCCGATCCTTGCCCAGGGGCCACCAGCTGCCCACCCCCGGTACTGCCTCTGCTCCAGCCCTCGCTGTGCCCCCAGCCCTGCCAGCTGCTCCCCGAGCCCCCAGTCTGGGCGCCCCCTCCACAGACCCTCCAGGGGCGAGTGGTCTATGCGGTGGAAGCTCCTCGGTGCAGCACATGGCCTGGGCCACGACCACCTCCGGGAGGGGGTCCCCAGCAGGAGCCAGGCTCGGGGGCTGGTGTTGGGGGGGGGTCCTTGCCTAACCTTGTCCGTTGGCACCTCTAGGTCAGGTCACCAGGTGCCATGCTTGCCCCACCGGACACAGGGTCAGAGGTCCAGGACCCATGTGTGAAGCAAGTGCTGGGCTTGGGGGGGTGGGGGGGCGGGGGGGTCCAGGGGGTATTTTGGTCAGGTCGGTCCCTGGGCTTTGCTTTCTGGGAACTGTTTAATCAGCAACACTCTTATGCAATGGTGCAAGAACCACTCACAGCTCCACGCTGACCCCTGGCCCAGATCTGGTGGGACAGAAGTGGGGGGGGGGGGCATAAAGCTGTGGCATGAGGGTGGCAAAGGATGTGATGCTCTTGCTAAGCTGGGGGTGAAAAGGGGGTTCGTGGCAGCAGCTGTGGGGTGCTGGTCAGAGCAGAGGGATCTGGGCAGGTTTGAAGGGCAGAGCCTGGAGAGGGTGGTGGGATAGAGAGCAGCCTGCTTGGCACTGCTCTGTGCCTCCTGTTCCATGCAGTGCCACAGCCCCGAGCAGAGAACAGATCATGGAATGGTTTGAGTTGGAAGGGACCTTTGAAGCTCATCTTGGCCCTGGCCTGGCACCTGGGCCAGTGCCACTGTGATGCTCCATGTGGGGCAGGTGTCAGGTGGAGGGACCTGGTTCCCTCCATGGGTTGGGAATTTCACCTTCCCTGGGAGGCAGAGAGGAAAAACTTCACCTCCAGTATGGCAACATGGCACAAAAGGCAGGGGCACAGAGTGGGCATCTCCACAAACATCCAACTGTTCAGGAGGAGGCTGGAAAGGGAGTGTGCAGCTGGGCAGTGTGCAGCAGTGTGGGCACCACTGTGCCAGTGAGTGCACCACGGGCATGCCTGGTGCCCACGTAAAAGTGCCACCTGCTCCCTCCTGCCAGTGCCCATGGGCATGCTGCCCGCAGCCAGGGCTCACAGGCCCCGTGGGAGCTGGACTCCCAGGCCAGGCTGTGCCCACTCTTTCCTTCTGTTGACATTCCTGAGCTATTCTGGGAGCTGCCAGCAGGCCAAGCCAGCCAAGGACTTTGCCCCTTGCACTGGGGTTGCATCATCTCCGGTGGGCACTTTTTTCCCAGACAGCCCACTCTGTTTACACGTCACCTCGGTGCCCAGCCAGGGGCTCTGTGTGGCCAAGACCTTGGAGCCGGTGCTGTTTGGCACAGGAGGCACAGGACAGTCCTGAAGGCCTGGGGCTGGGCTCTGGGTTCCCACTGGACTCGATGGGCTCTCTGCTCTGGCACAGTGCTGGGCTCTGTGGCACCTCACACTGCTTCTGGGGGGGCTCCTGCAGGGCCCTGTGCCCTCCTCTGCATGCAGCAGCTGCAGTTAAGGAACCAGAGAACATCCTCAGGCTCAGTGCTTGCCCATGAGCCCTCAGCTTCCACAAAGCCTTCCTCACTCTGGGGGGGCTTAGTGAGGCCCTTTGCTGGCCCTGCCCAGCTCTGTCAGGGGGTGAGGCTGGAGCAGGCAGTCTCAGGAAGGGCTCACCCCCCCAAAACCACTCGTGGTGGGAGCAACAAATGCCCAGGGATGCAAACAGAAACATCCTGGGAATGTGCCCTGATCCCTGCTGGCTCCTCTGGGGGCACCCAGGGACCACGTGCAGGCTGTTGGGGCTCACAGGCAGGCAGGTGAGGCTGGGATCCACCCGGGATCCACCTGGGATCCACCTGAGATGCTTCTCCAGGATCCCTGCTCCTCCATCCAGCCCTCCCCCCCTGCAGGTTCTGGCCCAGGCAGAGATGCCCAGCACCCAATTGCCCCCTCCCAGGGGCTGCCAGCCTGGGTCCTCCTGCACCGCCAGGCAGATGCCAGGCTGAGCTTCAGGCTGGCAGAGCCCACATGTGTGCCAACCCCCTGCACGTTGTGCACACGCAGGTGAAGCTCCCCCCTGCACAGCCCTCTGTTGTGCCCCCCCCAGCTCATGCCCAACTCTCACGATGCCCCCTGCCCTTCGAGCACCCTCCCGGGGCGGGACTCCACTCGCTGGCACCGAGCACGAAGCCCCTTCCCCCGGGATAACGGGGCACTGCCCGCCCCCTCCGCGGGGAGGTTGGGGGGGGCTAATCCCGGTAAATCCCCGGCCTCAGCCCGCCGGGATGGGACGGGACGGGCAGGTGAGCTGGCCAATGGCGGGGGGGCGCACCGGGCCCGCCCCCGGCCGCAGGTGCCCAAAGCAGGCGGGTCGCGGCTCGCCACCACCGGTACCGTTCCGGTGCGTCCCGTCGGTGCGGATGGCGACGGCGCGGGGCGCGGGGCCGTGGCTGCTGCTGGCGGCGGTCGTCGTGCTGTGCGCGGCGGCAGAGGCTCGCTGCCCGGCGTGCGCGGCGGCGGCGGAGCGCAGGCTGCTGGAGGAAGCGGCCAAACGGCAGCTGCTGGAGAAGCTCCGGCTCCGGGAACGACCCAAGCTCTCCCACGCCGTGCCCCGCGCTGCCGTGGCCCGGGCACTGCGGAGGCTGCAGGCGGGAGGTACCCGTCGGGGCCCCGAGGAAGAGGAAGAGGAAGAGCGGAGCTACGAGATCATCAGCTTCGCGGAGCCAGGTGGGTACCGGCTGCCAGCCTCGACGGGACTCGCAGGAGATGGGCTGTGCCCGGTGCCAGACCACAGGGCACCCCGGGAGAGCCTTCCCCTGGGGAAGGGTCTCCCTGCCCCGGGGGATGTGCAGCTCCCTCAAGCCCGCGGAGCTGGAGCAGGGCTGGGGCAGGGGGCCCGGCCGCCCACCCCCTGCAGCAGGGTGGAGCTGCCTGGAGCTGGGGCAGGCTCATGGAGCTGTGAGGCTGGAGAGGACCTTGGGGATCACCAAGACCAAGCACTCACCCAGAGCTCACACACCCACACTGCTGCTAAACCTCTGCCACTAACCCACGTCCCTCAGCACCACGTCCCTCAGCACCACATCCATGTGTCCCTTGAACACCTCCAGGGATGGGGACTCCACCACCTCCCTGGGCAGCCTGTGCCAGGGCCTGAGCAATCCTGATCTGAACCTTCCCTGGCACAACTTGAGGCTGCTTCCCCTTGTCCTGTCACCTGTCGCATGTGAGAAGAGACCAACCCCCACCTTGCTCCAACCTCCTCTGAGGTTGTTGTAGAGAGCAATGAGGTCTCCCCTCAGCCTCCTCTGCTGAAGACTGAGCAGCCCCAGCTCCCTCATCCTGCCTGCACAGGAGAGGTGCTGCAGAAAGAGGTTGGCCCTGAGGAGCAGGAGGGTGGCACAGCCTCACCTCCCCCAGCACCCTGCAGCTTTCACCGTGTCCCTCTCTCCCCTCAGAGCCCAGGTCCCCCTCTGCCTTGGGGCTGCGCTTCCAGTTCAGCCACACCCAGGACCAGGACATTCACATCCTGCAGGCTCAGCTTTGGCTCTACCTCCGAGCGCCTCGAGACCTGGTGACCAGCCTCAGCCTGCAGATCTTCCTCGCCGGTGGGGAAGGGGAGGCGGCGGGGGGCAACCGCACGCTGCTGAGCGAGCAGCGGCTGAGCGCCAGGGGCAGCGGCTGGCACACCCTCGCCCTCATGCCCGCCCTGCAGAGTTTCTTTGGGGGAGCAGGCAGGACCCTGCGGCTGGAGCTGGAGAGCCGCGGGCAGGGGGGCGACATCGCGGCCACGCTCAACGCCACCCGCTCCCACCAGCCCTTCCTGGTGGCCAAAGCCAGGGTGCGGGAGCCGGGGCGCCGCCTGGCCAAGCGCAGCCTCCGCTGCAGCCAGAACTCCAACCTCTGCTGCCGCAGGGATTACTACCTGGACTTCCGCGACATCGGCTGGAACGACTGGATCATAAAGCCCGAGGGCTACCAGATCAACTACTGCGTGGGCCAGTGCCCTCTCCACGTGGCTGGCAGCCCCGGCATGGCCTCCTCCTTCCACACGGCCGTCTTCAACCTGGTCAAAGCCAACAACATCCAGGCCTCGGGGCACTCCTGCTGCGTGCCCACCCGCCGCCGCCCGCTCTCCGTCCTCTACTTCGACCGCAACAGCAACATCGTCAAGACTGACATCCCCGACATGATCGTGGATGCCTGCGGCTGCAGCTAGGGCTGGGGGAGCCTGGCTGGGAACCCCCTTTCTCCAGGACTGTCTCTTGAGTAGCAGGGGGGGGAGGGGGGATGTGGGGATTGGAGCTGGAGACCTCTCTCGAGCTGGAGTCAGAGCGCGGTGCGACGGGAGAGGGTCTCGCCAGAGGGAGCTGGGGGTGTCTCCAGAGAGCACCTGGGGCAGGGACCTCCGGGCACAAGTAGGGCAGGGCCACATGAGGCTGCCTGAGGCCAAGCTGTGGGTGGTTGATGACTGGCAGCATCCCTCTGGTCCCACGGTTCTGGTGGCTGGATTCCCCTCTGGGTGGGGCAGGGGGTCCTGCTTTGTTCACCTGTGGAGTGGAGGATGACCGTTTGGGACTGAGCCTCCCCAAGAGCAGAGTGGGATGTGGGGAGGGGTCTGTGTTTCCTGCCCAGGTGGGAAGCTGGAGGGCAAGAGGCAGTTCTGCTTTCCTGCCCCTGCCTGGAGCTCACCACCCTGGCACAGCCCTTCCTGGCACATCTGCACCCACACGGCCTCTGCTTTTAATTTATTTGGACACTTTGGTGCAGCTTCCCCAATAAAAGGGTGGAAAGGCAACATCCAGGCTCTGACTGTTCCCTCCTGGCACCACCTGCTCGAGACCCTGAGGGAGAAGGGCTGCCAAGGGGGCACCCCCCCTGGGCAGGGGTGACGCAGGAACAGGGCAGGGGCTGGGAGCTGGTCAGGGGGAGGCTGTTGTGTGAGTGAGCATCTAAGAAGCTGCTCCCAGCAGGGTGGGCACTGGGTCTGGGGGCTACAGCCCAACCCAATGTTGCTGTTCTCCACCTGGATCAGTCCCAAATGGAGCTCAGAACACCACAGCTCTGGAGGCTCTGGGCCCAGAGGTGACCTTATATAAAGCACAGCCTGCCCCCAGCTCCTGTGCCCCCACTGTAAATACCAGAGGGGGTACCCTGACCATGCCCCAGTGCCCTCCCCCATCCCCTCAGGTGCTCCCCTGAACACCACAGAACCACAGCAGCCAGTCACAGAGCCTGGCAGTGCCCATGGTGGGGGGTGATGGGCAGTCTCCTGTGTAATGTGGGGTGGCAGCAGATGCCCCCTGCTCATCCCTCTGCGGTCCCACATGGCTGGCCTGGGTCCTTGTTGCACAAGCACCTGCTCAAAGCTCAGTTTGTGGACAACCTCAGAGGCTTTCCCAGCCTGGCCCTGTGCTGCTGTGCCCTGCAAACGGGCAAAGGGCAGCTTTCATCAGCTGGCCACAGCGGGCAGACCCCTGGCTGCAGGGGGGGCATCACCCTGCTCCCCCAAACCTCTGCACCCACAGAGGTGGCTTCTGCCAATGGGATGCCTCAGCCTCAAGCTGCTGGGCACTGCCCCAGCCCCAGCACATCCCTGACTGCCCAGTGGGGCACCTTGGTGCTGTCTGTGCCCCCGGGAGCCTGTGCAGGTGGTGAGGGTTGCAGGTGCCAGGGAAGCACAGGGGGATGTGGGCAGAGCCTTCACAGCCTCCCTGCTCCCTCCATAGCAGCACCCTTGCTCTAAACGGTGCCAGCTGCTTGGAACAGGTGATCCTTGGGGTGCCTTCCAGCCTGGCACTCTGTGTGAAATGGGAGGTGAGGTGGGCAGGGAGGCACCCCCCAAAGATGCCAGACCTCACCTTTGCCTTTGCCAGCAGCAAAGCCTCGTCCCTGTCACAGGGGCTGCCTGTGCCCGTGGTGTGTGTGGCAGGGCACAGGCTGGGCACACGCATGCCCTGCTGACTCACTGGCACACTGACACGCTGACCCACCAGCCCTGGGTGCTGAGCTGCTGGGTGCTGAGCTGGCTGTGGTGCCACCCTTAAGTCTTTAATCTGGGTGATCATCTGGCCCTGCTCTGAGCAGCTTTAACTTTCCTAAACAGGAGATTAGCCACAGGGTGGGGGACACGGCAGGGCTGGGCGGGGGGGGCTGGGGGGTGAGAGCTGTTGGGGCTGTGGGGAGCTGCCCAAGCACTGTTTCCACCCATGGGGCTCAGAGCTGGTGGCAAAGAGGACCTGGGCTTGCCTGGCCATGCCAGTGGCCTCGGGAAGAGCTGGGTGGGCTTGAGGCAAAGCCCCAGAGCCCAGGAGTGAAGCTTGGCTGGGCTGTGGGGGTGTGGGCAGCAGGGCTGGCACCACACGGTGCCCAGTGCCCGAGTGGGTCTTTCCTGGCAGCTTAGTCAGGGTCAGACTCAGCTCAGGAGTAAATCTGCTGAGCTGCTTACACCTCTTACAAAACTGGCACCCAGGCAAACCCCTTCCCCTGCCCCCACCTCAGCCCTGCCCTGGGGCTGCTGCTGTGGAGAGAGATCCTCTGCAGCAGTCTGGGGACACCGTTGGCTGTCCTGGTCCCAGATGAAGCAGGGAGCTGCGTGGACATTGTTGGGGCTTCCCTGGCAGGCAGGGACACCCCCTCCTCAGCCCTGCTGACCCCTCCTCAGCCCTGCTGACCCTCCTCAGCCCTGCTGACCCTCCTCAGCCCTGCTGACCCCTCCTCAGCCCTGGCCGGCAGGGGAAGAAGCCAACCTCAGGTTAGGACAGCACAGAGGGAAACTGAGGCAGGGAGCTGAGTCTTTGGCCGGCCATGGGTGGGAGCTGCTCCGTGAAATCTCTCTCCTGCTGCAACCCCTACGGTGTCCTCCTGCTCTGGGGGCCCTGTGCAGCCATTAGGGTGTTTCCCAGAGCCGTGGCAAGGGTCATGCCATAAAGCTCCTCTGCGGTGCGTGATGAGACACAGGGGCACAGGGAGGGCAGGCTAAAGCCCCAGCAGGGGTAATCCTGCTAAGAGGCTCTGAGGTCAGGCCAGATGTGCGCTGCAGCTCCCAGCCACCTCGGAGGCTCACACTAGATGCTGAGCAGCATCCCCTGAGGTAGCTGCTTGTCCCCAGAGCTCTTCCCCTTCAGTTAGTCCCCGCGGGGCACACGGGCAGCGCCCCTCTGCCCGCTGCAGCCCTCTCGGAGGGCAGCCCCCGAAATCCTGCTGCCCCCCGTCACAGGAACAGCGATGTGCCCCCCGCGATGGGGCAGGACCCCGCGGGCAATGCGGTGGCGCTGGGTGGATGGGGCGGGAACAGCCGCACCGGAGCTCCGACACTCGGTTCCCCCTGCGGCCACCAGGCGGCGCTGCTCCGCCGTGCCCGGGGCCGGTGCCAGCGGCGCTTGGCTGCCGACCTCCCGGCGGGTTGCTGGGGCTCGGGGGGCTGCGGGCACTCTGGGGGATGGGCTCACTCCAGGTGAGAGTGGTTTTGCCTCAGGGACATCCGGGGTGCAGGCAGAGGCTCCATGTGGACCCCCAGCAGTGTCTGAGCTGCAGGAACAGAGCCACAGCGTGGTGGTGGCTGGAAGGGACCTCTGGAGCTCACCGGTCCAGCAGGGCACCCACAGCAGCTTGCCCAGGGTCAGAATGGGCCAGGGGCTTTTGGAACCTCTCCAGAGAAGGAGACTCCACAACCTCTCTGGGCAGCCTGCTCCAGGCCTCCAGCAGCCTCACACCAAAGATATTCCTCCTCCTGTGTTCCAGTTTGTGCCTGGTGCCCCTTGGCCTGTCCCTGGGCACCACTGAGCAGAGTCTGGCCCCAGCCTCTTGCCCCCCGCAGCTCCTTCAGCCCTTGCTGAGCATTGCTCAGCTCCACTCTGGGGCTGCTCTCCTCCAGGCTCTCAGCCCCAGGGCTCTCAGCCTTTGCTCCTCACAGAGCTGCTCCAGGCCCCTCAGCATCTGCCCAGCCTCCACTGGACTCTCTCCAGCACTTCTCTGTCTCTCTGGAACTGGGGAGTCGATGCTGAGCCTGTGCTGGGATGTGCCAGCCTGAAACGCCCCACAGCTGCCTGCTCCCTCCCTGCAGCTCCCCCAGGCCCCCTGCACTGGGCACTTTGGCCTCCCCAGGTGGAGCAATGGAGCTGCTGGACCCCAGGCCCTGGACACCTTGGTGGGGCTCAAGGTCTGTGGGACCAGTGGCCGCTGGCTGCATGTCCGGATGGTGGCTGTGTGTCTGTCTGTGTGCTGTGCTCGTGGGCTGTGCCCACGCGTGTACGTGTACTCGTGCCCAAGCACTGTGTGTGTGCCACTGTGTGCCGGTGCCTCGTGGCACAGGGTGGGCACACACAAGTGCCCTCTCTGCTGACGTGTACCCATGGCACAAGTGGGCACACCAAGCCTGGTGGGTACCCGCCGGTGGGACCTGTGCGTGTGGACTGCCCTGACCACGGACGCGGGTGTGCGCGGCGGTGAAGGCGCGGGACGGCCCCGTGCGTGTGCACGGCGTGTGCGCGTACCCGGGATCCATCCCGGGTTTTCGGAGCGGCCCGGGGCCGGCGGCGCTCCCGGTCGGGGTCTCCCGTCCCGAGCTCGGCGCCGCCGCCGCCCAAGTTGGCGGAGCGGGACCCGCGGCTCCGCCGGTTTGGCCGGGACGCGCCGCCCCCGCGGGGCTCCGGCAACTTTCACCGGGAGCCCGGGGGCGGGCCGGGGAAGTGCGGGGGGCACCGAGCCGTCCCGCCCCGACCCGAGCGCCCGGGTCCCCTCTGGATGTGCCGCTTCTCGCCCCGACCGAGCCGCAGCCGCAGCCGGGGGAACGGGGAGCGCGGAGCCACCGGACCCGCCCGGGGCCGCACGGAGGTAGGAGCCGTCGGGCGAGTCGGGGCCGCGGGAAGGGGCTCCCCGGAGGAGGCAGGATGGCGCCGGGGCCGCCCCGCTCCCGCGTCCCGTCGGTAATGGGAGGCGGGGAACCTCAACCGGAGCCCGAACACCGACTCTCAGCGGAGCGGGGGTCGGACCGCACGGGGCAGCCGGGGCCGTCCCGGGCCTCGACTGGGCGAGTGCTCCCGGGGGTCCCGGGAGCGGGAAGCGGGCAGCGCGCCCCGGCCCCGCCGCGCTCCTCCGCACGTAGAGCCCCGCGCCCGGCCGCTCCCACGCCCCCGCGCTCCGTGCGCCGGTGGGTGGCGGGTGGGTGGGCTCCGGCCGCGCCGCCGCTGTCCCCGCCCGGCGAAAGCCCCGGGGAGGGGAGGGGAGAGCTGGGGCCGGTGCTCCAGGGCAGGGCAGCCCCGGTGCCAGGCTGCTGTTGGACCGGGAGCAGTCACCGAGTGGAAGTCACTGCCCCGGCCCTGGTGACGCAGCAGCCGCAGGATTGTGCCCGGGCACACGCGGGTGGTGAGCAGTGCCACCCGCGCTGCCAGCTCCTGGTTGTCCTCGTCCCCTTTATCCCGGCCCACTCGTGTTCAGCGTGGGCTTCCACCACCCAGCTCGTGGGCCTCGGGAAGCAGTGTCGGCAGGGCAGAGCTGGGGGTCACCACTGCTGTGCCCCCACCAGCAGTACCCGCTGTTCCCAGGGCACTGGGCAAGGCTCTGAGGGGAGGAAGGCTTGGCACTGGGCAATGTGTCCCTCCTTGCTCCCCTGCCAGCCTGCCAGGCTGTGTGTGCCAGGTGTGAGGCACAGGGAGGTGCTGCACACCCCAAGGAGCCTCTCAGAAACCACAGCTGAATGCCCAGGTCCTGATGCCCCTCAGCTTCCCAACCTTCATCCCAGGGACCTTAGAGCCCTGGGCAGGACACTGAGGTGTGGTCAGCCCAGCAAGCAGCAGGGCAGGAGCTCACCGAGCCCGTGAGGAACCCCCAAGCTGGACCCAGCCCTCAGCGAGCCAGGAGGGCAGGAAGGCCAAAGGCAGAGCAGTGTCCCTCTGGAGAGTCACCTTCTGCATCCTGGTAGCTTAGCAGCAGTGGGACTGGGAGCTCTGGGCCAGCGCAGACTCGAAGGTCTCTGCCAACCTCAGCAGTTCTGTGGTCCTATGGTGCCCTGCAGGCCCTGCACGTCAAGTCCAGCTGGTCCCAAGCCCCCATGGAGGAGACTCAGCAGTGCAGGGACAGCCTGAGGGCTGCACCTCTCCTGCGAGGATGGAGAGGTTGGCAGCTGGCTCTCAGTGGAGCTGGGATGCTGCCTTTGGGACATGGGAACCTAGAAGCTCCCCCAAGCACTGCTGGGGTCCTGTGCCCAGCTCTGGAGGGGGTGTTGGGGTCAGGAGATGCTGCTGGGTGCCTGGGTACCTGCATTTTACCCTGCTCCACACTCGGTGATGCATGGTGAGCCTCATCTCCCTCATCTCCCCTATGCTCCAGGGTCTTCCCATGTCACAAAGGCAAGCAGGAGGCCAGGAGCAGGCTTGGAGCTGGATGTCCACTTGTCTGCTGGGTTGGTGCCTTGCACCTCTGGTCCAGGAGCCTCTCTGAGTGCCTCAGTTTCTCTTCATGTCTCCTGCTGTTCAGCAGTCCCAGGGAGGTGGCATTGGTCCCACATCCATCAGATGGGTCCTCAGTGAGCCTGGAGAGCTTCTTCTCCAGCAAACCTCAGGGGAAAGCAGTGAGGTGCCCACCCCAGCCCCTGGGGCACACCAAGCCCCTTCAGGAGCTGCAGGGTGACAGACAGCTGATAAAATAACTGCTGCAGCCTGGGGACAAGCAGCAAAAGCAGAGTCAGGTTTCAGCTGTGCTGTGTCTGGGTCTCAGGCTGGGGTGGGTGGGTGAGATGCTTCCAGATGTGCTGCAGCCCCCCCCTCTGTCAAAGTGCCAGCCACAATCCAGGGGGGAGCAGAGCCCTGACCGGTGCCCTCCGTGGTGGCAGAGAGCAAGGCTGTGGTGTGTGGGCAGAGCAGAGCTCCAGTGAGGCAGGAGGAAAGCAGAGGTCTGTGCTGCCCACCTCCACCTCTGGCAGATACTTCTGGAGAGGCAAATGTGTGCCAGCAGGCCA
The DNA here is from genome assembly GCF_014839835.1 of Dryobates pubescens. NCBI lineage: Eukaryota > Metazoa > Chordata > Aves > Piciformes > Picidae > Dryobates > Dryobates pubescens. The sequence continues at coordinate 1,015,054 of NC_071651.1, forward strand.
GGGATCACTGCAGGCTTTTGGGAACAGCCCCAGGGCACTCCCACCACCACCCTGCAGCAGACAGAGGTCTTCTGCCCCAAAGGAGGAGCAGCTTGAGCCTCCTGAATCTGCACGGTGCTGCCTCGCTCCATGCTCAGCATGTCAGAGATGAGCAGCTCCAGAGGTGCTGACTCCTTCAGTGGAGGCCCTGCCAGGTGCTGCACATCCTCCTCGTCCCACGCCTGAGGAATCTGCAGGAGGGAGCTGTTGAGGCCCAGGGTGAAGCACCCTGAGTGCAGTTGGAGGCCCTGCAGCCTCAACAGCTTTTCTGAGCAGAGCCTCCCCCTGCTCCGGGGGTGTCCCTCGGGTACCACCTGAGCGTGCAGGACTGGGGGTGATGCCCTGGTGCTCTGGGAAGGTGCAGTGCCTGGCAGGGGCTCCCCCAGCCATGACTCAGAGCTGGGCTTTTATGGGTCCCACGTGTTGGGTTTTGCCATTTCCCTCCAGCGCTGGGCAGGAAGGGGGAAGCGTAAAAATTCCTTGCTGCAGCTGCTGCCATGTGCACAAATCCCTTCACCCTCACCCCAAAACCTTGCCCCCCACCCCGACTCCAGCCCAGCCGAGGAAGGTAGGGGCCAGGGAAGTGGCTTTATGTGAGCAATTTGCAGGGGCAGTGCGTGCTGGGGGCCAAAGCAAACAACTGCGAGCCCCTGACAATTGCCTGCCTGCCCTGGGACCACCTATCAAGCCCCAGCACTCCTGCCCGGCCTGCCACGGCTTCCTGAGCAGCTCAGCTTGTGGTTGGGGGCCGGTGGTCCCTGCCTTACCCGGGGGGAACAGGCACAGGGAGCCTGGAGCTGTCAGCTCCCACCCTGCAGCCCTCCTCCGTGGGCTGTGTCTGCCCTGGGACACGCTGGAGCCGGGCGGGGGGCAGCCGGGGCTGCACCCCAGGCCTGCCTCCCCCTCTCCCCGCAGCACACGTGTGTTAACGTGTCTGGAGGCATGTCACAGCATGGTCCTGAGTGGGTGTGGATGCACGTGGGAGAGAGGGGCTGGCTTGTTTGGCCCCCTGCTGAGGTGCAGCGTTTGGGTGATGGTGGCAGCGTGGCTGAGCTGCTGGAGGGGTCGGGTGGGCTGGGGAGGGACTTCTGGTCCTTGCTGGAAGTGGTGTGAAAGGCATTGGGGGAGGGGAGGGGGGGCAAGAGGGGGGGCTATGAGGGTGTTTCATTTTCTGAAGGTGGCAGCTGGGGCTGGAGAAGGGAAGGAGGGAGAATCGGGTGGAGGATGTCCTGAGCCTGTCCTGGCATGGAGGGCTCTGCCCTGAACTTCCCCCAGAGCTGCTGCTTCTCTGCCTCATCTTCTCCAGGCGAGAGACCACCTTGGAACAAGCTTGGCAGCCCACACCAGCATGGGATCATGACCCTGAATCGTCCCCTTTCAGACCCCCTGAACCTGAAGCAATGAGCTTTGTGGCTGCCACAGTCCTGGCCAGATTAGCTGCCCCCCTGCAGAGGAGCTTGGGCTGGCCCCGCAGGCGCTGCCCACCCCTGGGGTCAGAGCATGGCAGCTGGGGGGGGGGTCTCTGCATCGCTGCTGCTGGGGGCACAGCTGGGAAAGGGGTCAGGGGAAGCAGCTCCCCTGGCTGGCTCCAGCTTGGTCCAAGGCAGGGAAAAGAGGCTTCTGCAGGGGGAACATCTCTGTCTTTGCCCCCCTACCAGCGGCCTTTCCACCCCAGCAGGTGCCAGCTGTGGTGCCCAGGGAGGTCTCACAGCGTGCAGGAGGCATCACAGCCAGGGAGGGGCAATGTGGGCACTGTCAGACCCCGGGAGGCAGCTGGGATGTGTCCCCTTGATCCTGGGCTGGCACTGGCATGAGGGAGCGTTGGCTCCCTGGCAGCTACTTGCACCTTGGTGCTGCAGCTCTGCCTTCCCCCCCTGCCCTGGTCCTGCAGAACTTCCCTGCCCCAGCTTTGCCCCAGCTGCTGCCCCCCTGCAGGAAGGCAGCAGATCTCAAACCAGAGCAGTGCTTTCCCTAAGGCCCTGCAGGGTTAAACCAACTGGGGCATGTGGCTGACCTCAGGTCACAGGGTGGCAGAGGCCAGGGCTGCCAGGATGTCCCAGGGCTGCCAGGGTGTCCCAGGGCCCTGCACCTGTGGTGAGCTCAGAGCTTTTCTTGCCCCAAGGCTGGAGCCCACCTCACCTGGGGGAGTGAAAAGGAGGTGCAGTGGCCACTGACCTCCTCGGGTGTCACCCCCCACTCTTGTCCCAGCAGTGTCTGGACCCCATTCTCTGTCTGCCTCTTCTCTCTGCCCTGACCCTCTCTTGCTCCCTTGGTGAGGAAGGGGAGAAATTCTTTAGAGTGAGGGTGGAGAGACACTGGAACAGGTTGAGGCCTTGAGCAGCCTGGGGCTGGTGGGAGGTGTCCCTGCCTGTGGCAGGGGGTTGGAACTTGGACGATCTTTAAGGTCCCTTCCAACCCAACCCATTCCATGGATCTCTGAAGGGTTTGGGGATCTGCAAACAGATGGTGGCTCCACCTCAGCTGCTGTTGTAGGTCCCCACCGGCACATGCAGGCATGCACAGGGAACACATCCATGAGCACGTCCCCAGCAGCACCCCCAGAGCACACAGCAGCACCCCCAGAGCACACAGCAGCGTCCCCAGCAGCAGCTCCTCTTGCACATGTGGCCAGCCTGCTGCATTCACACACGGCCCCCACGCATGCACAGCCAGAGCCCTCCCCCAGGCCCCCCACGCTGGGGGCTGTGCTGGGCGGGTTGATGGATTGTGCCACACACAGCTCAGCGCTGCTGGGCTATCGGCTGGGATCTCCTAATCCAGCCCTGACATCACATTCCTCCACAGTGGGACTCCGGGGCGGTTAACCCTGCCGGGGCTGGGCCTGGGGCAGGAGGGGACAGGGACGGTGCCGAGGGGCAGACGGGATGGGGACGGTGCCGAGGGGCAGACGGGATGGGGACGGTGCCGAGGGGCAGACGGGATGGGGACGGAGCCGAGGGGCAGACGGGGAGCACTGCTGGGTGATGATGGGCTGGGTGGCAGCCACCCTGCTGCAGCCCACTGCCACCCACTGCTGAGGGCTGGCTGGCAGTGGGAGGGTCTGGCAGTGGGGCTGGCTGGCAGTGGGGCTGGCTGGCAGTGGGGCTGGCTGGGAGCAGGGCTGGCCATGCTGGGAGTGGGAGTGTTCCTGGTGGGAGGCAGTAGCTGAGGGGTGTGGGGGCATCTGCCCTGCCACAGGGTGCCGTAGGGTGCAGCAGCCTCTGCCCCTCTTGCAGCCAGGTCTCTGAGGGGAGTGCAAAGTCCCCTGGCAGTGCCCAGGTCTGGGTTTCTCCCTCCTGCCCATCCCTTTGCTCTGCCACCAGCGCTGTCAGCATCGCAGCGCTGCCCTGCGAGCTCTCTCCAGCTCCTTTTCCCCCTCTGCCTTTTGCGCCTTCTCCACTGTCTTCTTCTCCCCCCCCGCTCCCTATTCCCCAGTGTCCTCAGGAAACTGGAGCCAGATGACAGATTTTAGATGTGTTTGCAGGAAATAAAAGGCGAGGAGCTGGGGTGGGGGGCGGGGACGGGGATGGCCAGTCCTGACCCCCTCCTGCGCGGGGCTCGGTGTCTGGAGCCAGCCTTGCCTCGGCTGCTGCTGCCGCTGGCTGCGCTCCTTGTTTTCTTGGCAGAGAGGAGCAGGAATGTGTTTCAGTTTGAGTTTCTTGGCAGGAGGAGGCCGAGGGAAGATTCCCCTGAATCCCGGCTGCGCCTGGCTCTCAAATTTATGCCCATAGGCTGCGACTTGGGTGGGCCGCGGCGGTGTGCGGCGGGCGGGGGAGGCGAGCGCGGCGGTGGGGAGCCGCGGGGCCGGTTCCCATTGGCGCCCCGCGTCCCCGGCCCCCTCCCGCCGCCCCTGCTCGGGGGGCCCCCGGGCTCCGGAGAGCCCCCCATGGGCCGGGGGCAGCATCCTGCAGCCGGGACCCACGGGCCCTGGGCTCTTTCTGCTCGGCACGGCCATCCCTGCCGTGGATGGGAGCAGGGTGAGAGAGCGCCAGGTCGCTGCCCTCATGCCCGCCTGGCACCCGCACCCCTCCTGGCTGCCCCAGCCGGGGGACCCAGCTCTTGCCAGGCTGGATCCGCTCCCCAGACTCCTCCTTTCCGCCTGGGCTGGACTCAGCTTGGCACAGTGGGCCCTGGACCCTCCTGCTGTGACCAGAGGTGGCCATGGACTGGGGGTGGTGGGGACGAGAGCCCCACTGAGGTGCCCCCATTCCCGCGTGGTGGGTGCCGGAGGGAGCAGAGACCACCCCGGGCAGGGAGGTGGTGGCCGAGGCTGGGGAGTGGTGAGTGCCGTGCCCTGTGCTCGCTGCCCACGTGTGCCCCGTGTGTGGTGGCATGCTGGGCACGGCAAAGAGGCCCCTCCTCTGCCACCCCCAGCCCTCATTTCCTACTCATCTCGCTTTGCCTGGGCTGCCCCCAGCGCCACCTTCCCGGGTACCTCCCTCCCCCTTTGCCTGCCCTGCTGCCCCCCCCTCCATTCTTCGCGGCTGACACTCTGACAAAGCCCCGAGACAAGCTTTCAAAGGGGCAACTCATGCGGAAGAATTGCTGCCCCCCTCGCCCCCCCGTGCTCCAAACTCAACCCAGCACTTTCCCAGCGGGGTGAGGGGCTCCCACTCCCCCAGACCCCTTGTTTGGGGGTGATTCCCTTTAGTCTCTTAACGGGGGGAGGCTGAGGGGGCAGGAGGACTCCTTCTTCCCAGCACCACCCACATGAGCTTCTCCTTCACCCTGTGCTTGTTTCTGCTCCCGGAGCCTCTGTCCTTCCTGGAAGCCCTCGGGGATCTTGGGGCACGACAGTAGCCGTGGGTGGGGATGGAGCTGTGGGGCCAGGAGCTGGGCACAGAGGTTGAAGGCTCAGCCATGGTTGGGCATCCGACCGTGGGCAGGGCCAGGAGGAGCTGGCAGGTGGATCTGAGAGCCAGTGGAGGGCAGGAACCTGCAGGCAGGGATGTGATAGAGGGCTGGGCTGAGCCCTGTGGGCAGGGGTGCGATGTGTGGGTGGCACAGGGCAGGGTTTGGACCTGCAGGCTGGGTGGGGACTCCTGGGCAAGGCAGGGCTGGGTGGGACCGGCAGATGCTGCAAGGACCCAAGAGGAGGGCAGAGCAGGCTGCCAGCTCTGGTCCTCTAACCAAGACTGCTCCTAGGTGTGCCTCAGTTTCCCCTTTGGGCAGCTGGGGCAGGTTTTACCTCTGGAGGTGTGCTGGAGCACGGGTGTTCGTGTGCCAGCCTGGCTGCACGCGGGTGTGGGTCGTTCCCCAGCTGCGGTGGGATTGAGCTTCGCTGGGCTGGGACCCTCTTAGCACAGTGCCAGGCATGAGGGCACCTTGCTAAGGCTGTGTCTGGGGGCACTCCTGAAGGCTGCGGCAGTGCCACCGGAGGTCTCCGCACCCTGCGGGGTGTCTCCATGCCCGGGAGTCTCTCTTCCCGGGGAAGTTTCTTTGCCCTAAGGGGGGTCTCCATGCCCGGGGGGATGTCTCTATGCCCGACGGTCTCAGTGCCCGGTGTGGGGGGGGTCTGTATGCCAGGCGGTCTCCGTGCCCTGGGGAGCGTCTCCACGCCCGGGAGGGGTCTCTGTGCCCGGGACACTCCGTGCCCGGCAGGGGTCCCTCTCCGTGCCCAGCGGGGGTCTCTCTCCCTGCCCGGACCCTCCGGGTCCCCTCAGCGCACTCCGGCTCGGGCGGTCCCGCAGCTGCGCTGTGCTGCGGCGCCCCCTGGCGGTCGGGGTCGCCATCCCACCCCTGTCCTCCGCAGGCGCCGATCGGCTCCAGCCCCTCGGCCCGGCCCCCGCCGCACTCCTGAGCCCGGCCGGGTCCTGTCGCGACATGTTCAACCCCGCCAGCCCCCCGGCCGCCGGTTATGCTGAGCACTGCTGCCTGCGACCCCCCCGCGGACCGGCCCCGGCTGCTCCAGGGCCACCAGGTCGGTTGTAGCCCCCCTGTCCTGGGCTAGAACAGAGCCTGGCATGGGCACGAGGGGCACCCAGCCTCAGGTTCAGTCCCTGGGTTCCGGGGGTCTCCTGTCCCCCTTGTGCCACCCACCCTAATGAACCTTCCCATCTTTCTCCTCCCCTCTGCCAGGACTCGATTTCCCCTTGTGCCACCAGCCCCTCACCAGCAGTCACCGCGGTTATGGGTTGGTGCCAGGCGCCGAGCACCCAGGCAGTGGTGATGGTGAGTCCCCAGCCTTGGGAGAGCTTCCACGAGGGGGCTGGCATCTCCTGGCTGTGCCGGGAGAGGAGGGGAGGTGTTGAGGGGGTCAGGCAGTGCTGGGAACAGGGAGGACACTGCTGGGGCTCCAGCTGCCTCCTGGAACAGGAGGATTTGCTTTGGCCGTGGCCGAGAGGATTGGGCACTTTGGGGATGGCAGCAGCAGAGTGCAGGAGTGAAGAGGGGCTCAGGTACCCCCCAGGAGCATTGGTGGGGAAGGTTTGTGTCCCTGGGGGTTTCCTCAGCCCCCCTCGGACCCACGCTGAGAGCAGTGCCCTCCCCCTCCGCTGCCACCCCAGGCTCACGGTTCTCAACGCCGCGTGGCGCAGGCAAGCTGGGCAAGAAGAGAGCTTTGTCCATCTCACCCCTGTCAGACTCCAGCATCGACCTGCAGACTGTCATCCGCACCTCCCCCAACTCCCTGGTGGCCTTCATCAACTCTCGCTGCGCCTCTGCCAGCGGCTCCTACGGGCACCTCTCCATCAGCACCATCAGGTGGGCACCGGGCGTGGGCTGGCAGCCCTGCTGGCATGCACAGTCTGGGAGCCTGAAAGCCAATTGCCACCCTGGGGAGCACCTGGAGGTGGGAGCATGGCTCAGGGAAGCCCTCACTTTCTGTCCCCTGATGCTGGCCACCTGCTCATCCCTCTTGCTCCTTGCAGCCCGTCGCTGGGGTACCAGAGTCCACCAGCCCAGCAGAAGGGCCAAGGCCCCCTGTACACCCACACCCCTCCACCACCACCCTGCAGCTCCCACGAGCACCTCCCCACCCGCCCGGGGCTCCTGCACCACGGCCCAGCTCGGGGGACCCTCAAACACTGCCAGGTAAGGAGGCCTTGCGCCCACACAAGTGGTGGCCCCTGAGGCATCTCAGTGCTGACTGTTGTCCACTTCCCCCCCCTGCCCTGGCAGCAGCTGAAGCTGGAGTGGAGCCTGAGCAGCCCTCTGAGTGTCAAATACCCAGAGGAGCGATCCGAGGGTGACATCTCCAGCCCGGCTTCCACGGGCACCCAGGTACCCCCCGGGGCTCTGCGCTCCTCCCCTGGCACCACTCCCAGTAACAGGGAGCACGGAGGGTGGTGCCTGGGAGGGCTCATCTGGCCCTGCTGCCCCAGGACCCCTTGCTGGGGATGCTGGACGTGAGGGAGGATCTGGAGAAGGAGGATGGGAAGCCTGAGTCTGAGGCTGTCTACGAAACCAACTGCTACTGGGAGGGCTGTGCCAAGGAGTTCGACACGCAGGAGCAGTTGGTGCATGTGAGTGGGGTCCTGCCAGCCCCAGAACCGACATCCCCCTGTGCCAACCCTGCCCTGCAGCTGGCCTGTGCTGTCCTGCTCCTGTCCCCCCAGCGCTGAGAGCTCCCATGCAGGAGCATGGTGTTGGGAGCTACCCCTGGGAAGGAGGATCTCATCCCCCTGTGGGCAAGCTCTTGGTGACCCTCCCAGACCATGTCCCTAGGGGCAGCACCCAGCCCCTGGGGAGTCTCTCCTGAACCACTGCTGCCTCCTTTGCTCTTTGTCTCCCTCCAGACACCCAAACTCTCCCATGACCACCCCCCAGACCACCCTCTTGGTCCTTCCAAGTGGCCCCAGCCACCTCCTGTCTCCCCTGCTCCCTCCAGGCACCACCTGACCACTCTGTTCTCTCCTGCCCCCCGATGTCTCCATTCCATATCTGTGTCTCTTAAGACACGTTGGCACCCTCCCCCGTGCCACCAGTGATGCCCCTCTCTCCTCAGCACATCAACAATGAACATATCCACGGGGAGAAGAAGGAGTTTGTGTGCCACTGGGCAGCCTGTTCCCGGGAGCAGAGGCCCTTCAAGGCTCAGTACATGCTGGTGGTGCACATGAGGCGGCACACGGGCGAGAAGCCTCACAAGTGCACGGTGAGAGGGCACCAGCCTGGGCTCAGCTGGGGTGCCAGGCTCAGGGCAGGCTGGGCAGCTGGCCCCTCATGGCCCTGAGGGGGACTTGTGGTGGGGAAAATGAGGTGGAACAGATGGGGGGGGGTGTCAGGAGCATGGTAGAGCATCATAGGGTGGGCTTCATGTGTGGCATGGCAGAGATGCCCCAGAGGGAAGAGGAGGGCGGCAGGCTGGGCACAGCAGGTGGAGAGCTGGCACCGCACGGGCCAGAGGGTGCAGGGGCTGGCGGCGGTGTGGGGCTGTGGTGGGTGGGAGGTGTCCCTGGCCGGCGTGCTGAAGGCCTGGGGCACCTCTGCCCCTGCCTGCCCATGCAGTTCGAGGGCTGCCACAAGGCCTACTCGCGGCTGGAGAACCTCAAGACTCACCTGCGGTCGCACACGGGCGAGAAGCCCTACGTGTGCGAGCACCAGGGCTGCAGCAAGGCCTTCTCCAACGCCTCTGACCGCGCCAAGCACCAGAACCGCACCCACTCCAACGAGGTACAGCCCCCCCCGGCCCCCAGCCCCCCACCCCGGGCAGGGGATCCTCTCCCCAGCCCCCCTCGAGACCACTCAACCCCTTCGAGTCCTTCACTTCCCTGGCTTCTGGAGCCTGCTGCCGAGCAGGGGAGGGGGATTCATTTCACACCCAGCTGGGGCTTGGCTGGGGGAGGGGTCCCCAGGTGGGGCTAACCCCCTGCTCCCCTCCCCTCCCCACGCCAGAAGCCCTACGTCTGCAAGATCCCAGGCTGCACCAAGCGCTACACCGACCCCAGCTCGCTGCGCAAGCACGTCAAGACCGTGCACGGCCCCGACGCCCACGTCACCAAGAAGCACCGAGGGGACCTGGTGCCAGGCCGTGTGCTGCCCACCCCTGCTGCCCCCCCGGACATGAAGCAGGAGAAAGACACCAACGGCCCCGGCGAGGCCCGGAGGGATGACAGCAAACTCTTGGTGCCCGACTTGGCCTTGGTGAGGAGCTGGAGAGGGAATGGTTGGGGTGGGAAAAGACCTCCAAAGGTCATCCAGTGCCAAGCCCCTGCCATGGGCAGGGACACTTCCCACCAGCCCAGGGTGCCCAAGAACTCATCCAGCCTGGCCTGGAACACCTCCAGGGAGGAGGCAGCCATAGCCTCCCTGGGCAAGCTGTGCCAGGAGCTCCTCACCCTCACTCTCAAGAGTCTTTTCCTCCTCTCCATCTCACTCTGCCCTCTCCCAGCCCACAGCCATTGCTCCTCGTCCTGGCACTCCCAGCCCTTGTCCCGAGTCCCTCCCCAGGGTGTTGATGGTGAAAGGAGCCTGGCCAGGGCTGGTGGAGCAGGGGAGTCACCTCCACGTCTGCAGGGTGCGGGCTGGCAGGTTGCCTTGGGTGGTGGTGGAGCTCTGACCCCTGTGCTCCTTCTCTGGCGCTTTGGCTACCGCAGAAGCCGCAGCCCAGCCCCGGGGGGCAGTCGTCGTGCAGCAGCGACCACTCCCCGCTGGGCAGCACCACCAACAACGACAGTGGGGTGGAGATGGCTGCCAACGCCGGCGGCAGCTGCGAGGATCTGTCCACCCTGGAGGACGTGGTGCCCGGCGAGCCCATGGGCACCTCGGGGCTCATGGCCCTGCACAAGCTGGAGAACCTCCGCATCGACAAACTGAAGCAGCTGAGGAAGCCCTCGGCCGCCAAGGGCCTGAGCCTGCCGCCCATCCCCGGAGCCGGTGAGCCCGCGGCGCCCTGCCCGCCTGCGGCGCCGGTGCCAGGGGCACCGTGGCAGGACGGCTCCGCTTTGCAGCCGGAGGTGGCCCTCCCCGCTGCCCGCTCTAACTCCTCCTTTCTCTTCCCTCAGGCCTGCCGGGGGAGGTCCCCGGGCTGCCGGTGCTCCCCGCCGCCGCCTCGCACCGGCGCATCGCGGAGCTGTCGGCGGCGGAGCTGTGCCCGGCGGGCGGCGAGCGCCGCAGCAGCGCCACCAGCACCGTCAGCTCCGCCTACACCGTCAGCCGCCGCTCCTCCCTGGCCTCCCCGTACCTGCCCGGGCCCTGCCTGGGCGGCGAGGTGGGCACGGTGCCCGGCGGGACCGGCCTGGCAGACGGCTACGACCCCATCTCTCCGGACGGCTCTCGCCGCTCCAGCGATGCCAGCCACTGCGGGGGGCTGCCCGGCGTGGGCAGCCTGACCCCCGCCCAGCGCTACCGGCTGAAGGCCAAATACGCTGCGGCCACGGGAGGGCCACCCCCGACGCCGCTGCCCAGCCTGGAGCGGGTGCCCCTGGGCGGGCACGGCAGCTCAGCCCGGGACTGCCTGGGGCCGGCCCAGCCCCGCTGCGTCGCCAATGGGCTGCTGCGGAGGCACAGTGCCAACGACTCCCCCGGCTGCCTGGGCAGCCTTGCCCCCCCGCCGGTGCCACGCCACGGCCTGCGGCGAGCCAGCGACCCTGCCCGGCCCGCGGCCAACCCCCAGGCCGTGCCCAGGGTGCATCGGTTCAAGAGCATGGGCAACGTGAACGTGCCAGGCGCGGGCAGAGCTGTGCTGCAGCCCTTGGGCGGCTCTGATGCCAATCTCCAGCGCCACGTCTTCTCCCCGTGCCCACCCAGCATCAGTGAAAACGTCTTCCTGGAGAGTGTGAGCGTGGAGGGCCCTGGCACCGAGCCTGGCATGCTGGAGATGGAGCAGTACTTGAGCTACCCTGAGGAGAACTTCCCGTGCCAGGCAGCGGGCACGGAGCTGCAGTGTGAAGGTCTCTATGGCAGCACTCACCGGACCACGGGGGGCGTGCAGCTGACCCCCGCAGGCCATGGGGACGTGGGGCAGGGCTTGCTCCAGCCTGAGTTCTCCCTCCCTCAGTGCCAGCTGAACCAGCACTTCACCAGTGTGCACGCTGGCAACGGGACCATGGCAGCTCCCTGGGACGAGCCCCCCCCGGGCGCTCTGGAGATGAGTTCTGGGCACTCAGGGCTTGGCACCTCTGCTGCAGCCATGCCTGGGGCCCACTGTCACCACCAAAGCACCGAGTACCCGCAGCCCCGCGCCTGTGGGCAGCAGCCCAAGCTCCTGAGCTCGTGCCAGGACCCTGGGTTTGCCGGGGGGCAGCGACTGAACCGCCTGCAGATCAAATCTGAGCAGCGTTACCCAGCGCCCGCCCCAGCGCTGGCACCCTGCCAGAGTGCCAAGCTTGCCGGGCACCTGCAGCCTCCTGCCTCCTTCGGCCAAGCCGTGACCGTGGGGCCTGCAGGTTACCAGCCTGAGGAGCAGGCAGCCGGGGGCTACGTGGGCATGCTGAGCCCGGGGGCTAGGAGAGCCCAGACCCCTACCATGCAGAGCAAGGAGGTGATGGTCCGGAGCTACGTCCAGGCCCAGCAGGCTCTGATGTGGGGAGACCAAGCAGCCTCCAAGGGAGAGGAGGCTGGCATGGGGCTGGGCAGCGAGCCTGGGCAGTGCCAAGCCATGCAGGCACCGCTGTACCCTAGCCCCAAGTACTCTGCTTACCAAGCCAAACCAGACCACCTGCAGGGGCTGGCAGAGCCCCACCACCTCCTGAGTGCCCCCTGCTTCAACCCCGAGATGGTGCCACATCCACCTGGTGGCCCTAAACCGCCTGGGCACCAAACCAGCCTGAACTATGTGGGCAGCCTGGCTCAGCCAGCTCCTTCCTACGAGGGAGCAGAAGCCAGTGCCCGGCGGCTGCTTCGCCTGCCCCCTGCCCACCCCACGCCCGAGGGGCCCAGCAGCTCCCTGCAGTACTACCCAGGCCAGGGCACACACCTGCAGGTGGGCAAAGGTGGGCATAAGCTGCTGGGCCAAACGACAGCGAGCTGTGGGGGCCCTGGGCATTACGGAGGGGGTTTGGAAGGACTCAAAGGCAGCTCCTATTACTACCTGGACTCAGGGGAGCAGGTGGCCAACAGCCTGGACTCCCTGGACCTGGAGAACACGCACCTTGACTTTGCTGCCATTGTGGATGACCCAGAGCCCCCTGCACTGCTGCCCGGGCCCCCCAGCCCCAGCGGCGGCCTCCTGCTTCCTGCCTCTGGTGGTGCCAACATGGCTGTGGGTGACATGAGCTCCATGCTGAGCACTCTGGCAGGGGAGAGCAATTTCCTCAACTCTCTCTCCTAACCAAGAGGTACCAGCCATCAGGTGGGCACGGCTGCAGCTGGCATGGGGAGGTCCAAACCACATCTGGGCAGAGGTGTGAAATCCCTTCTCGTGCGCAGGGTTGCGCCTGGTGCAGGGAGAGGCACCTCTGGAAGTCTCCTGTTTTCCAGTCTTGAGTGTCAGGCTGTCTAGGAAGGGACATTGCTGGGTGCTAGACAAGCTGCCACCCTTGAGGCGGTGCCACAGGTCACCTCTTAGGTGGGGCACTGCTTTTACTGAGCCCTTCCGTCCCAGTGCCTGGAACCTTTCCCCTGCACCCTGCGCAGTCTCAATGTGGAAACCAAAGAGTTCAACCTTCCCCGACGCCGTGGGCAGGCCCCATCCCTGTGCTCCCACTGCCCCCCTGCCTCACACCCCAGTCTCCATCAGGACTGCAGTCACTCCATGCCTGGCAAGTCCTCCTCCCCGCCCATCTTGCCCCGGGAGGGAGAAAGGGGAGGCAGCTCCCCATGGCCGGGCTGGGGGTGCCTGGCGCTGCCCCTGTCCCTCTGTACATAGTGTCCCTCCCGTGGGGGGGTTCCCCACGCTTCCAGCAGTGCCTCCCCGCCCTCCATTAAACCCTTTCTCAGGGGGGTGTGAGCTCTGTCCTTTCTTAATCCCGTGCCAGAGGCTGTACAGCTGCCCCCTTGCCCCCTTCCTCCTCTTCTCATCTGGGACGCAGGACTCTGAAGCCCCTCCCGGGATGGGGACTCCGCCACAGCAGAAGAGAGTCGGTAGCAGCCTTGCGACCGCCAGGCCCAGGGAAGGAACCGAGAGCGGCCGGGAACGCTCCGAGAAGGTGGCGCTGCCCCGGCCCGGCGCTCCCCCGGCCCCGCGTTCCCCGGCCCGGCGCTTCCGCGGGCTCCGGCAGCCACGTGTCGTGGGCGGGCGTCCTCCCGGCCGAGCCTCTCAGTCCTCCGGAGCTCCTCTCTATGGCCTGCAGTCCTCCAGCGCTGCTGCGATTAACCCGCGGCCGCTAGAGGGCAGCAGGGGCCTGGCGGAGCCCGATGGAGGCTTTGCAGCGCGGCTCGGGCGGGGCCAGGGCAGGGTCCGGCCCCGGGGCAGGAGGAAGCTCCGCGGGGAGGGGAGGCTGCGGGGTAGCAGCTCCGCGGCGGAGCACCTGGCGGTGCCGGGGGACGAGAAGATGCCCAGGAGCCAGCAACCTGCCCGGGGGGCATTCAGAAGAGTGTGGCCAGCAGGGCGAGGGAGGTTCTGCCTCTCTGCTGTGCCCCGGGGATGCCACGGGAGGACCGGGGCCAGTTCTGGGCTCCCCAGTTCCAGAGGGATAGGGAACTGCTGGGGAGAGCTCGGTGTTTTGTCCAAAGGTGCTGAATCTGGGCTGGGTACCGCACTCCTGCTGCCATCACCAGCAGGGAAGAAATATCTTGAGCTGGCAGCTCCGTCTCCACCTCGGCTCTCATGTGCTGTCCTGCCAGGCTGCCCCCAGAGCTGTGGTGGAGCCTTTGGGCTTCCAGGGTGTTCCCACCATGGAGCTCTGCTGGGTCTGGGCCTCCTCGGTGGCTTGCTAAGTATGTCAGAAAAGGGCTGGTCTCAGCAGGCCTGCTGGAAACATCTGGTTTTAATTCTTCTTGAAAGCCACGACATTCATTTGGACACCAAACCACTTTCCTTTCATCTCTCTGGAGGACAAACCCTGTGGCAGAGCAGCTGACTCTCTGTCTGCCATCATCCTGCAGGAAGAAAGAGGTCATGGAAGAGCCAGGGCTTGCAGCAGACATCTCAGGAGAGGTTGGCAGCTCTCAGCTGACACTTTCCTGCTCCTCTCCCTCCCTAGAGCTCTTTTCAACTCGTTTCAAGGCTCACATTTCTGTCAGCAAGTCTCACAGGGGCTCAGAGTCTAGCTCAGACCTTATTTGCCCCCTTAATCCACCCTTGGGGAACAGACAGAACCCCAGGACCCAGCAGGAAGGAATTTCTAGAGCTCATCCAACCCCCCTGCTCCAGCAGGGCGCCCACAGCAGCGTGCCCAGGATCAAAATATCCATCTGGGTTTGGACTCTCTCCACAACCTCTCTGGGCAGCCTGCTGCAGGGCTCTGAACCCTCACACCATGGAAGTTTCTCCTCTTGCTCAGCTGGAACCTCCCTCACAGCCTCCCCTGCACCCTGCCCTGTCCCAGGGCTTGACAACCCTTTGGGGGAATAAATTGTTCTTAGCTCTCTGTGCCTGGCACCCCCAGCAAGGAGGCAGTGATTTGGCCTCTCAGTGTGTCCCTGTGCAGGAAAGGAGGCCCAGAGCCAACGTGCTGGCTGCTGGACCCCTCAGCTGCTCCCTCACATGATGATCCCAGGCTGCCTGGAAGCACAGGGAAGGTTCAGCCCAAGCCAGGCAGACTCTTGGCTGCGTTTCCAGGCCTGAGCTCAGCAGAGATGCTGCAGCGGTGTCACAGCCTCCCAGCCGTGCTGCAGGGAAGGGTTCTGCTTTCCAGGCAAAGCTGAGCCCCAGCAGCCTGGGAGAGGAGCCTGGGGCAGCTCAGGGCTGGCAGGGAGCAGCTGCTGGGTGTGATCCTGAGGAGCCTCAGCTCAGGGCAAAGAGCAGAGCTGCAGCTCCGGGATCTGCTCCCCGGGCCGGACGCTGGCTACGCCCAGAGGCTTGGCATGGAGGAAGCAGGCAGGAGCAGCACAGAGAGCAGCTCTGCCCTGCCTGCCCTCCTGCAGCTGCCACAGCTTTACCTTTCTCATAGATCCATGGAATGGGTTGGGTTGGAAGGGACCTTCAAGATCCCCCCCAGCTCCAACCCCCTGCCATGGGCAGGGACCCCTCCCACCAGCCCAGGTTGCTCAGGGCCTCATCCAGCCTGGCCTTGAGCACCTGCAGGGAGGGGGCAGCCACAGCCTCCCTGGGCAGCCTGTGCCAGTGTTTCACCAGGCTCAGTGTGCAGAGCTTCCTCCTGGTGCCCAGCCTTGGCTCAGGTGGGTCTTTGCCTACCCATGAGCTTTCCTTCTTGCTGCCCTTCTCGGCCAGCCAGGAACAGCCAGGGGTATGGAGTGAGCTGACCTGCAGAGCTGAAGGATGCCTCTGTTTCATCCAGGACTAGGAGTTCCTGGCAGAGCAGAGTGAATCATGCAGGAGAGAGCTGGAGCAGGAAGTGCTGCTGCCAGGCTGACTCAGCCTGGCTTCCCTCTTGGACCTTGGACAGGAGGCAGCTCTGGGGGCTGTTAATGTTTAACTGCACCAAAAGTCCCCTGTGCAGCAAAAGGCAGCTGAGAGGCTTCAGCTTCTGCCAGGAGACCTTCTGCTTTGCCAGGAGCTGTGCTGGGGACAGGACCTCAGTGCTCAGCTCTGCCACTGGGACTTCCAAAGGGCCTCTGGGAGTGGGATGAGGAAGGAGATGAATAAACCAAGGGCATGGATCAGGGCAGCTCCCAGCCCTGTGCCTTGCAGGACACAACCTAGGAGGGCAGAGCAACAGCAGCGACTGTGCTCAGTGATCTCCAAAGGGCACTTGCAGAGCCTCTGCCTTTCTGCTCTCCTCCCTCTGCAACCCCTCACATGTCCTCACAGGACTTGTGCCATGGTGCTTCAGAGCTTGTTGTGGTTTACTCCTGCCCTGCTTTATCAGAACAGGAGAAGGGAATGTGGGGACTGACAGAGAGTGTTTGGAAGTGGAAATAAAATTCCACTTTAATCACTGATTAAACAAAGCAGTGGCACTGTTGGGAAGGGTCACCCAGAGTTCACTGCTTGGGTGGAGATCTCGACCCCAAAAAACTCCCTGTGGGTGTCTGAGCATTGTCCCTACCAGGGGAGGAGGGGGTGTGGGGGGGTGGTGTTCCTTCAGCAGCTGCCTCACCCTACCTGCCAGGGCTGGGCCTCTTCTGCAGGAAGCTGAGCAGCCCCAACAGTCAGAGGAGCAGCCAAGAGTCCCTCAGGAAGTGCTGCTGCTGCTCCCAGAAGTGAGACACTTGGATGAGAGCTCAAAAAGGGAGGGCTGAAGACAGAAAATATTTCATAGGATTCTTCTCCCTGGTCTAAGTCCACTGCTGGAGCTGCATTCTGCTGCTCTCAGAGTACCAGGAGGAAGGATGCCAGCCCCTGGAGGGAGCAAGCCCCACAGGGGTGCTGATGATCACCCCGAGGCTGTTGTCCTGGCACAGGTTGGTCACAGCTTGGTGACTCCTTGCCCTTCACACCTCCAACTCGCCACAGGCTCTTACCCACCCCCAGAGAGCAGCTTTGGAATCAGTGCAGAGCCCAGAGCTGTCAGCTGCAGCTCAGCAGAGTTGGCACTGCTGGGGCTCTGCAGCCACCAGCAGCCAAAAGCAGGCAGTGGAGGGTTGGCTGCGTTCAGGAAGGAGCCTGAGGAGAGGCCACAGCCCTGGGTTTGCTCTCACAGAGGCTCCTGGGTGGTTCTGTGATCCAGGTTGGAAAAGGCCTCTAGGATCAAGTCCAAGGGGCACTGCTGCGAGCTGCGGGCACAGCAGAGGCCACGTTAAACACCTGGCAGCGGTGGGGAGGCTGAGCTGCGGCCCTGATCCCATGCAAGTACTTTTTAACTCGGCCATTGGGTGCTTCACACCTCCTGGAGACAGCATGGGTGCAAAGGAGGAAGCACCTGCAGCTATTCCTGAAAGCACCCTGCACAGATAAGCATCGGAGGAGCTGCCGTGCAGGCTGCAGCAGGAGCGCTCTGGCATGCTGCTGAGGATACAGGCTGCAGGCTCAGGAATGCAGCTCACCTGCCTGGCTGCTGAACCCCTGGCTGCCTTGTGCTGAAGCAGAACAAGGCTGGGGGGACCCCAGCGCCGGCACACAGCCGCTCCTCACAGCACCGTCCAGCCGCTCGTGGAGAGCAGGCTGTGGCCTCCCGTTCACCACGGCCACGGCTCTGAGACCCTTCTGCCTTCCACTCTGTCCGCGGCTCCTCGACTTTTCCTCCTTCCACCGTGGCTACGGCTCGGAGACCTTTCCTTCCGCCTCCCCGTGCTGGGAAGGTGCCCGCGGGTCCCCAGCCCACCCTTGGCGGGCTCCGGGCCGCGCACACCAACTGCCAGGACAGCCCCGCACGGAGCAGACCGTAGGAAAAGGCGGAAAGGAGCTCCCCGGTTCCCCCACAGCAGAGCGGGCACCGAGCATCCCTCAGCCCCGCCGGGCAGCACCCCCCGGAGCCGGGGGGGGGCAGTGGGGCAGTGCGCATGCGCGGGGGAAAGCCCGTGGCCGGGGGGGGGGGGGGGGGGCTGGGGGCGGGCCCGGGGCGGGGCCCGGGCGGCTCGCGAGCGGCTCGCGGGCGCGGGGCCGCAGTCGCCGCCTCGGCCCCGACAGGTGCGCGCGAGACCTGCCTCCGGCCGCCGCAGGTGCGTGGGGACCGGGGGAGGGGGGGGAGGGGAACAGCGCCGCCGGGCGGGCGGGGGGAGCGCAGCCCGACCCGCAGCCCGACCCGCAGCCCGACCCGCAGCCCGGCCCGCAGCCCGGCCCGCGCCGGTGCGGCCGCCGGTGGGGCCGCCGGTGGGGCTGTGCAGGTGCCCGCGACCCCCCGTGCCCGCCCCACGCACAGGCGCCGGTGGGCTTCTCCTCCGCTGCCGGACCCCGCTGGCGGCACCCGCGAAGGGCAGCGGGGCTCTGTCGGCTCGCCCGGGCTGGGCAGGTGTTGGCAGCCCGGAGCGGGATGCCAGGGGTTCCGCTTCTGCGGGGCAGTGACAGCCGCGGCGGGAGGCAGGAGCGGCCCTGTCCCGCCGCAGCGCGGCGCGGGGGGCGTCGGGGAGCGGTGCTGGAAGCGGCGCGGAACGGCGCTCTTAGGACCGCGGGAAGGTGTCCCTCAGGGCCACCTCGGAAAGGCGTGCGGCCGGTCACGGACACCCCAAGCTGGGGGACTGCCTGCCTGGCTCCCAGCCGCTCGCTGCCGGCCGTTCCGTTCCCCCTGCCCTGCGCTCCCCGCTCGGCTCTTAGCTGATGAGATGCTTGGGCAGATGGCCCTGCAGACGCTTCAACCACCTGTCATAAGGCAGCCAGCTCAGCTCCGGGGCAGGTGTCACTGGAAAAGGCTTTTCCAGGCTCTTCCCCGATGTCAGCTTTTTCCTCCTGTTCAGTTCTCAGCTAAAGCTGTCGGAGGTGAATCTGGTGCCTGCCAGAGGCTCAATCGCAGCCCTTCCCCTCCTGAAGGTCTTGCACAACACCAGGTTCCCTGTCCCCTCCTCCAGCTCCTGTGGCCTCCCTCCTGTCTCCAGCCCGACCTGGCTGTGTTGTGATCCCCAGGATCTCTGTTTTAAGGACTGTCCTGCAGTGGCTTGGGTCGAATCACTCAAGAACCAGCAGCACAGAGCTGCTTGAACTGAGTGGAACCCTGAACGTAGGGGAATGTGCTGAGAGGGAGGAATGGTGTCAAAAATGTGGGAGCACAAGTTTCAGGGCCCTTCAGCCTTCTGGTTTGTGTCTGAGATGGCAAGCATGCTGCTGAGCTTTTCTGTCTGAAGGTCCTAGCAGCAGCCCCTGCTTTTTTAGGGAGAGGTTTTGCCGGGCCAGGTTTGGTTGTCTGAATGCACCTGCAGAGGAAACGCTTGGGAAAGAGAGCAGAAAGAAAACCCACAGCAGGGGGAAGCTCCTCCACAAAGAGGAGTCAGTAGGAGCTGCAGTGGAATGCTTGGGCATCAGACCCAGGTTTATCTTCTGAACAATTAAACCAGATTTTGTTTTCTCAGTGCTTTACTGGAGCTGTCCTTCCGTGGGAGGTGCTCTCAATGGGGACCTGTTATCCTTGCCAAGGGAGAGGCTTCTCCTGAATGCCTGCTCCCTGGGCACTGCTGCCTCTGTTTTTGTCCCAGGCAATTCAAACTGCAGAGCTGGGCTTCAGGTGAGCTCCCCTTTGGCTTGAGGTTAACCCCAAAACAAAAGTGAAAGAGCAGCCTTGTGTGGCAGGCTCAGGATTCATTTTTTTTTTCAGCATGGATTTGTGTCTGGAGGTTTGGGTTGGTTTTTTTCCCAGCAGCAAATTCTGTCAGTCATGAAATCACAGCCTGGGCCAAACTGAGCTCTCCCTGTGCTCTAATGAGATCCTTTTCTCCCTGGGATGATCCTTGGGGCAGGTGGCAAAGGCTGGAGTCAGGTGGGGGTTGGTCTCTTCTCCCAAGGAACAAATGATGGAACAAGAGCAAATGGCACCAGAGGAGGTTTAGGTTGGACATGAGGAGCAATTTATTCTCCCTCAGGGTTGTCCAGGCCTGGCCCAGGCTGCCCAGGGCAGTGGTGGAGTCCCCATGCCTGGAGGGGTTTCAAAACTGAGAGCAAGCATCCTTCTACTCCAGTCTGGTGCCCAAAGCCAGGCTGGATGGGGCCTTGAGCAGCCTGGGCTGGTGGGAGGTGTCCCTGCCCATGGCAGGAGGGTTGGAACTGGATGAGCTTTAAGGTCCCTTCCAACCCAACCCATTCTGTGACTCCATCAATCTATGAACATCAGAGCCAAACCAGCCAGACTCCCCTTGTTTGCCTCCATGGTTCACCCTCTGCCCCTCAAGCCAGCAGCTGAGCCACTGGCTGCACCAAGCCTGCACTGCTCCTGCTCTGCATTGCCTGAGGTGAGCTAAGGAGTGGGAGAGAAAGCCCTGCCTGCACCCCCAGCTCAGCGAGCTGCTCATCTGCTGCCTGTTTTCTCGCCGTGCAGCAGCAGGGAGCAGCACTGGAGAGGCTCCTCTGGCTCCAGCACCAGCTGGACGCTTCCAGCCCCAGCGCTGGGATTTGCTGAGGATCACAGGGCCAGGGAGGCTCTGCCTGCTGCAGCTGAGCTCTGGGCTCAGGCATTGGAATCCTCAGGCTTTGTCATTCTTCAGCAGTCCTGCTCCAGGCCTCCAGCACCCTCACACCAGAGAAGTTTCTCCTTTTGCATTCCAGTTTGTGCCCCTTGCCCCTTGTCCTGTCCCCTGGACACCACTCAGCAGAGTCTGGCCCCAGCCTCTTGCCCCCCACCCTTTAGTTCTTGCCCAGCATTGCTCAGATCCCCTCTGGGGCTGCTCTTCTCCAGTGCTCTCAGCCTTTGCTCCTCACAGAGCTGCTCCAGGCCCCTCAGCAGCTTTAGAGCCTCCTCTGGATTCCCTCTAGCAGTTTCCTGTCCCTCTGGAACCGGGCAGCCCAGAACTGGCTCCAGTCCTCCAGCTGTGGCCTCACTGGGGCAGAGCAGAGGGGAGGAGAACCTCCCTTGCCCTGCTGGCCACAGGCTACCAAGCTTTGTTTTATGTCAAGTTGTCTCAGGGTGTTTCCATTTGCAGTGTGGCTGCTGGTCAAACAGGGCTGTACTCAGACTCCCAGGATTCTGGGACCTGATGGTGATGGAAAAACCTGAGGAAGGGCTGAGGCAGGCTGGAGTTGGCCCTGCAGGAGCAGGCACTGCACTTGCTGCAGGCATTGTGTGACATCAGGCCAGGGAGAAAGGAAGAGAGGGGGAAAAAAGGAAAGGCGTTGCCCTGCCAGCTTTATTTGTGTCTTATCAGAGAGCTCTTTAAATGAACCTCCCCTCCTTTCCTCCCTCACAAAAGCAAAATGAGTAGGGGAAAAAAAGCAATAACCTGCTGTGCAGGCTTGTGGTGAGAGGGTGCAGAGGATCCTGGAGCAGGGGAGGGGAGAGGGTTGTGGAGCAGGGGAGAGCAGAGGATCTTGGAGCAGGAGAGGGGAGGAGGATCCTGGAGCAGGGGAGGAGACAGGGTCTTGGAGTAGGAGAGGGGAGGAGGATTGTGGAGCAGGGGAGGAGAGAGGGTTGTGGAGCAGGGGAGAGCAGAGGATCTTGGAGCAGGAGAGGGGAGGAGGATTGTGGAGCAGCAGAGGAGAGAGGATTGTGGAGCAGGAGAGGGGAGGAGGATTGTGGAGCAGGGAAGGGGAGAAGGTCTTGGAGCAGGAGAGGAGAGAGGATTGTGGAGCAGGAGAGGGGAGGAGGATCGTGGAGCAGGGAAGGGGAGAAGGTCTTGGAGCAGGAGAGGAGAGAGGATTGTGGAGCAGGGGAGGGGAGAGGATCTGGGAGCTGGAGAGGGAAGAGGGTCATGGAGCAGGTGAGGGGGGCTACCACCAGCCCTTTAGGGAGCTGGTAGTTGTTGCAACAGGAGGTACAAGAAGGATGTGGACCTGTTGGAACTGGTCCAGAGGAGGCCACAGCAGTGATGGCAGAGCTGGGAGCCCTCTGCTGAGGGCCAGGCTGGGAGAGTTGGCGTGGTTCAGCCTGTGGAAGGCAGGAGGCTCCAGGGAGACCTTCTGGTGGCCTTGCAGTGCGTGAAGGGGATGGTCAGAAAGCTGGAGACACTGCTGAGCAGGGCTTGTTGGGGACAGGACAAGAAGGGATGCTCTGAAACTAAAAGGAGGAGTTTCAGACTGGATGTAGAGGACAATTTTATACAGTGAGGGTGGTGAGACCCTGGCCCAGGCTGCCCAGAGAGGAGGAACCTGCTCCATCCCTGCAGCTACTCCAGGTCAGGTTGTTGGGGCTCTGAGCAACCTGCTCCTGCTGTGGATCATGGACTCATGGAACTGCAGAGGTGCTGGCCCAGATGACTTTGCAAGGTCCCTTCCATCCTAACCTCTCCTGTGGCTGAGGTCTGCAGCTGCTGCCCCCAGCACCAGCCTGGTGTCAGCTCACAGGGAGCTGCTGCTGAGCTGCTGCAGAGCTCAGGAGTGGATGAGGAATGTTTGCATGGGAAGGGCATCCCCTTGGGTTTCCTAACTCCAGCCTGACATAAATGCAGCACAGTTGGGTTAGAAACCAGAAGAAGAGAGGGCCCTGGGGCCTCCTGGAGGGCACTCCTTTGTGTGTGTAGGAAATGCAGAGCTTCACAGCTGGCATCCTCTGCAGCCAACACTTTGCTGCTTCCTCCTGTCCTGGCTGCAGCTTATTTCCCAGCCAGTCACTGTGGGCAGTGTTCCTATCAAGGGCTCCATCTCGATGGCCTCTCAGAGGAAATGATTGTTGTCAGCTGGTGGCTTTATTTCACCCATTGAGGCCCCAGATCTGAACCCTCAGGAGCTGGTGGCACTGCTGCGCTGGGAGCACCCCAGTGGGGACTTTCTGTCGGGCCAAAAGCAGCCTGAGCTGGTTGGAGGTGCCCCTGGTGACTGCAAGGGGGTTGCCCAAGATGCCCTTTGAGGGGTCCCTTCCAACCTGATGCAGCCTGGAAGTCCCTCCTGAAGCTGCTCCCCTGGCTCCTGCTGACTGGGGCTGTGCTTTCTTCCCCAGCAGGTGTCTGTGGGGACAGGATGGAGCCTTCCCCCTTCAACAGAAGACAATGGACTTCTCAGTCCTTGAAAATCACTGCCAAAGAGCTTTCTCTAGTCAACAAGAACAAGTCATCAGCTCTCATGGAGAGGTTCTCCAAGTAAGTGCTGTGAGGCTTGGCAGCTGGTGCAGTGAGATGGCAGAGAGCTGTGGGCAGTGAAGTTTCTGCTTCAACAGGAGCTGGGCAAAAGGTTTTCCAGGTTGCCCAGGGAGGCTGTGGCTGCCTCCTCCCTGGAGGTGTTCAAGGCCAGGCTGGATGAGGCCTGGAGCAGCCTGGGGCTGGTGGGAGGGGTCCCTGCCCATGGCAAGGGGTTGGAGCTGGATGATCTTTTGAGTTCCCTTCCAAGCCAACCCATTGCATGGATCTGTGAAAGCTGAGTGGTGCTGCCTTAGATGTGAGCTCTGGAAGGGCTTTCATTTCCTTCAGGGATTATCTAGACTGCAGCTTGGCTTCCCAGTGGGATTTGCTGCCACAGTGCAGTGAAGTTTTGGAGTACTTAAATCTTGAGGGTGGGGGGAGAAAAAAAAACCTTTCTGGGGTCTCCAGGGGATGGAGAAGTGGAATCCAGACAGGGTCTAAGTGCCCCTGGAAGTGCCCTGGCCCAGGGGAAGCTGCTGGCTCCCACTGCTATTGTTCAGGTAATTTATGCCCTCGTTGGAGCTTGATTGCAGACCCTGCTCATCTCCTAAATGTTGATAATCCTCTGGAAAAGGCTTACTGGAAGTAATCCAAACTGCCAGTCCTTAATCAGCCAGGTCCCTGCACACAGCAGCAGCTCCTCGCAGGCTCCCAGCCCTGCTCTGGGGCTCTGCAGTCACCTGAAGAGGTCCTGCAGGGAAGGCTGCAGAGAGACCTTTCCTGAGGGTGCCTGGAGGCAGGACAAGGGGCAGTGGTTTGGAGCTGAGGCAGAGCAGGGTTAGAGTGGAGCTGAAGAAGAAGTTCTTCAGCAGGAGGGTGGTGAGAGCCTGGCACAGGCTGCCCAGGGAGGCTGTGGCTGCCTTCTCCCTGGGGGTGATCCAGGCCAGGCTGGATGAGGCCTTGAGCAGCTGAGCCTAGCTGAGAGAGGGTCCCTGGGCAGGGCAGGAGGGTTGGAGGAGAGGAGCTCTGAGCTCCCTTCCAACCTGAGCCATTCTGTGGCTCTGAAAGGACTTTGATTGGGGATCAGAGGTGGCTTATCTTCAGAGGGCTGTGATTACTGTTTCCACTGCTGGGGAGGCTCAGCTGCTGGGGAAGCAGCTGCTGAATGGGTGCAGTTTACAACTCAGCATAGTGAAAGAAAGTGGCACTTATGGAGATCTCTCTGCCGATGCCAAGCTGTAATTTGTCACAGTTCAGCAGCTGCTGGATAAATAGCTGAGTTATTCCTGCCAGGGGGGGCACAGCAGACAGCTGGGTGCTGAAAACAATCCAGCTCTTCCAAGGTAAATGCTTTGGATTTGGGAATGAGAGTGCCTGGGTAATGAAAAAGACCCAGGGCTGTGTGTTGCTGCTGCAAACTGCACTTCAGTGTTGTCCTTGCATTGTTCCTGCTGCTCTCTGCTGCTGTTTTCCCAGCCTCTGGTTTGGTTGGATGGGTCTGGGGCAGTGCACGGAGTCCTCAGTGGGGAAAGCAAACCTCAGCTGGCTGCAGGAGCATTCAGTGTTCTGCTTAAGAAACTGTTTGTGGTGGTTTGTTCCCCCTACCCTCTCTCTTTCCTCTGTCTCAAAGGTATCAGAAGGCAGCTGAAGAGGCCACTGCTGAGAAGAGGAGAGCTGTGAGTGTTTATTCCCCGGCAATAAGCAGCAGCCTGCAGTGGGAGTGGGGCAGCTTCGTGCAGTGCTGCTGCGGTGCTTGGGGTTTGGGAATGTCAAAGCTGCTGCCCTGTGTCCTGCAGCAAACTTGGCTTGGGCAAGGTGTTTGCTCTCTGAATCATCCTCCTGACCCTTTCCCAGGGCGAGTGACAGGAAAGCAAACCCAGTTCCTTGCCCAGAGCTATGTGCTGAATCACCAATTCGCTCCTAAGCAGAAGGCAAAATGGTTTAACCACAGGACAGGAATCTCCAGGCTGTGTTCTTAGCTGCAGGCAGCCCTGTGGTAGCTCTTCCTTCCTTAACTAACATCAGACAGGCTGCTTAAAAGCAGCTGAAGAGCTGCCCTGTGTCTTTGGTAGCTTAGAATGCATCAAGCGGGGGGATCTTCCCCAAGCAGGGTTAGGCTGGGGCTGAGGAAGAAGTTCTTCAGTACCAGAGGGATGAGACTCTGGAACAGGTTGCTGTGGATGCCTCCTCCCTGGAGGTCTTCAAGGCTAGGTTGGAGGAGGCCTTGAGTAACTGAGCCTAGTTGAGAGGGGTCCCTGCCCGTGGCAGGGAGCTGGAACTGGATGGCCTTTAAGGTCTCTTCCAGCCCAAACCATTCCATGAATCTGTGGATGAAATCTGCTGCACAACTCTCAGGGACCCTCAGGCTGGCTGGCAGGGACCCATCCAGTCCAGCCCTCAGCCTGAGCTCCTCTGTTCCAGCCTTTACCTGGCACCTTCAGTGCTGTCTGTTCAAGACAAGAAGATGATCTTTTGTTTAAGTCTGGGTGGACTCAAGTTAATTTGCAAAGCAGCATCCAAAACACAAGCAGAAGAGTAATAGGGTGAGGGACTTAAATCCCAATATAGCTTCTAATCCTGGCTAATGCCTGCAAAGCCTTGCAGACCTGCTCCACTTGCAGGGAGTTTGATGCACCCTGGGCTCCATGAGGGACAGGCAGCGGAGATGCAGTGGTGCCAGGTAATTTAGGTGGCAATCAATCAGACCTGGGCTGGGCTGGTGCCCTGGGGAGAGGGTAATTAGTAAGGCAAAGCAGTTGGAGAAGTGTTTTGAGTCTGAGGGGTGCTGCTGTGTGTGGTGAGGCAAAGCCTGCTGAAAGCTTTCAATCTGCTGAGAGAAAGGCAGGAAAAATCCAGCAACTGATCTGGAAGTCCTAAGTGGGAGGCAAAAGCTCTTTGCTGTCTGCACTGAGCTGGGGTGGAGAGAAACCCAGGGCAGAGCTCTTGTCCCTGGAGCACTGCTGGTGGCTGGGGGGCACCACTCCAGCTCAGACCAGCAACGATTCCTGAAGGCTGAGCTGGAACTTTTTGGGGGCCTGTTGATTGCTTCTCCTGACCCAGCTGGGAGGTGTGGACACCCTGGGCACGGAACCCACCTCTCCTGTGGCTGCTTTTGCTCCTCTCTGCTTGCTCTGGGAGTAGGGACCCCGGGGGGGGTTCGCTCCCTTTTCCCTCGCGTGTGGATTGAAGCCTTTTGTGTGTCATTAACTCATTAGAGCTCGACTCCCTTTTCCCTTATAAGGCCATCCTGTTTGCTCACTTCCTGCCTTCCCTCCCGATTTTCTCTTCTCCCCCCCTCCTCCCTTCCCTGTCCTGGATGCTTTCTCCATGTGGCACAGTTGTAACCGTTCGCAGCTGTCTGCAGGAGCGGGGAGCGGAGCTGAGCCTTTAACTTCCTCTGGCACCGGGAGGAAGCGCTGGGGCTCCATCAGCCGGCTCCCTGCAGCCCGCTGCTTGCTCTTTGCAGAACGCAGACGGTCTCCCCCCTCACCTCAAGCGGGGCACCCTCAGCCTGCTGAAGAAGAAGTGGGAGACCCCAGCCTCGGCGGCCGAGCCTCGCAAGGAGCCTGTCCGGAGCGGCGGCGCCGAGCCCAGGCACAAGGTCGGTGGCCTCGGGCTCGCAGTGGGGAGCGGCTCAGCCCCTTCCCCAGCTTCCCAGCGGCCCCCGGGGGCTGGCGAAGCACCCGACGCCCAGGTCCCTCCTGCGGGCACCTCTGGCCAGCTGCAGGCTCCCGCAGCTGACAGCAGAAAGCTCCGGAGCCACGCACCGGAGAGTGGGAGAATGGAAAACTGCCTGCGAGAGGCCAGGGAGGTGGAAAAGGCTGAAGGCAGCGAGAGCTCGGAGCCCTCGGGCAAGATCGAGAAGTACAACGTGCCGCTGAGCAAGCTCAAGATGATGTTTGAGAAGGGAGAGGCGGCTCAGGGCAAGGTAAGGATCCGTCCCGGGGCATCCCGAGGGAAAGCAGAACTCTGCTGCCTCGGGAAAAGTCCCCGGAGGGAGTGGCTCCCGGCTCCGGGCTCCGCGAATCCCGCGGCTCATTGTTTCGGCTGCAAACACAACGCAGCCGCTGCCAGCAGCTCGGCAGAGCTCCGCGGGCGCCTGCGGGGCGCTCCGAGCTGGCGCTTTGCGTTTCGGGGGTGGGTTTGGGCTGCAGAGGCGCTTTAAAGGTCTGCCTTGGGTTGGAAGGGAGCCTTAAAGGGGCATCTTTGGGTTGCGAGGGACCTTTAAAGATCGCCCAACCGACTCCCTGGAGGAGGCCAAAAGTGAGTTTGCTTGCGGGAGGGGCGCAGGGGACCCGGGGGAGGTCGTGAAGGGCTGGCTTTGGGCTGCTTGGATCTTTCCAAGCAAGCTGGGATCGCTTGTGCCTGGTCTCCAAGTGATGGAAAGGCGGCTTGGCTGACCCAAAAGAGTCCAAATTCGGTTATTTTTGTGGGTGTGAAAGAAAAAGGAAGGGTTTGAGGTGAGCTCCCCAGTCTCCAGCAGCTGCAGTCGAGCTGGAAGCGCTGCCCGAGCCGAGAGGCTTTCCCATAGCCATGAGTCACTGATGCGCAGAGCTGGAAACATCTCCACCTCTTCCTCGCTCCTCTTCCTCCCTCCCTCCCCTTTTCCCCTCGCTCCTCTTCCTCCTTCCCCCCCTCCCCTTTTCCCCCTCGCTCCTCTTCCTCCTTCCCCCCCTCCCCTTTTCCCCCTCGCTCCTCTTCCTCCTTCCCCCCCTCCCCTTTTCCCCCTCGCTCCTCTTCCTCCTTCCCCCCCTCCCCTTTTTCCCCTCGCTCCTCTTCCTCCTTCCCCCCCTCCCCTTTTTCCCCTCGTTCCTCTTCCTCCTTCCCCCCTCCCCCTTTTTCCCCTCGCTCCTCTTCCTCCTTCCCCCCCTCCCCTTTTTCCCCTCGCTCCTCTTCCTCCTTCCCCCCTCCCCTTTTCCCCCTCGCTCCTCTTCCTCCTCCCCCCCCTTTTTCCCCTCGCTCCTCTTCCTCCTTCCCCCCCTCCCCTTTTTCCCCTCGCTCCTCTTCCTCCTCCCCCCCCTCCCCTTTTTCCCCTCGCTCCTCTTCCTCCTCCCCCCCTCCCCTTTTTCCCCTCGCTCCTCTTCCTCCTCCCCCCCTCCCCTTTTTCCCCTCGCTCCTCTTCCTCCTTCCCCCCCTCCCCTTTTTCCCCTCGCTCCTCTTCCTCCTTCCCCCCCTCCCCTTTTCCCCCTCGCTCCTCTTCCTCCTTCCCCCCCCCCCCTTTTTCCCCTCGCTCCTCTTCCTCCTTCCCCCCCTCCCCTTTTTCCCCTCGCTCCTCTTCCTCCTTCCCCCCCTCCCCTTTTCCCCCTCGCTCCTCTTCCTCCTTCCCCCCCTCCCCTTTTTCCCCTCGCTCCTCTTCCTCCTTCCCCCCCTCCCCTTTTTCCCCTCGCTCCTCTTCCTCCTTCCCCCCCCTCCCCTTTCCCCCTATCTTTCCATCTTCACAAATGTTTCTTATCAGTAAAAAAAAAAAGAATCTTCACGGGGCAGGGAAAAAAAGCCCTAACCAACCCCCCCCGGGCTGGGAGAGCTGTCCAAAGCGGCTCTGCCCTCGCGAGTTTTGACTTGCAAATGCAGAGGGCTTGCATTTTTCCTACCCCTGCTCATGAAATCCGATCCCGCATGTGGACTGCAGACTGCCTGGCCCCGGGGGGGAATTGCTTAACTACCAAATGAGTTGCACATGCTGGTGGCTTGCAACACAGGCCCCGGGCCTCGATTCTGGTGGCTTTTCCGCTTCTCTCAAGACTTTCCCGGACTCTCCTGGCTTTTGTTTGCCTGCGAGCCGCAGGAGGTGGCCCTGCCCCCGGGGCAGGGGGTTGGGGACAGGCTGGTCGCGGAGGACCCAACCCGCCCCTGCCGTGCCGGTGTCTGGGGCGGCCCGAAGCTGAGCTCTGTGCCTGGCGCTTCCCGAGCTCTGTGCTGGGCTCAGGGCGATGCTGAGGCTGAAGGAGGATCGCCGCGGAGCAGCCTGCACGGAGCGGGGACTCTGCAAGTCCCCACAAGCGTGCCAGACACTCCCAGGCTGAAGCTGTCACGCACCTGAGGGAAGGGGCAGGCTTGTCCTAGCTGAGCTCTTTTCCACTCAGCAGAGTTACTGGAGCCTTAAACCGCAGCACTGGAAAATATTTCCCATGGTAATGGAAAAAAAAAGAGAGCTTTTTCCAGCTGCATTTTCCTTCCCTGGTGGAGCTGCAGCCTGGGTTTTCCCAGCCAGCATCTCCCAGTGCAGCTCAGACTTGGGAATTGCCTCACTTTGGTGACCAGCAGCTAAGGAACTCGTTGGAGGTTGGGTGTGGGGGCTGGAATGTGTGGTTGGAGCATCTTGCCAAAGCTGCCTTTTCTTCCCCCCCCCCCCCCCCCCCCCCCCCCTTGCTTTTTAGCCTCAGTCCTCATTTCCCCTGGCTCTGCTGTAACCCTTCCCAGGGTGGGGATGAGGATCTCTCACCTTCTGGTGGCTTAGAGGAGGGAGGACGGAGCCAGGCTCTGCTCGGTGGTGTCCAAGGAGAGGACAAGGGGCAGTGGGCACCAGCTGGAGCAGGGGAGGTTCCACAGGAACAGGAGGGAAAACTTCTTCCCTGAGAGGCTGCTGGAGGCCTGGAGCAGGCTGCCCAGGGAGGCTGTGGGGGGGTCTCCTCCTCTGGAGACTTTCCAACCCCACCTGGATGTGTTCCTGGGTGCCCTGCTCTGGCCAGGGGTAGGATTCAATGACTGCCCAGGTCCCTTCCAACCCTGGGACCTTCAGCTGGGAGAAGCGGAGCCAGAGGCTCCCTGAGGCCCTTTCCAACCTGAGCCATGCTGTGAAAACTTCCAAGCTGAGGAGGTCAAAGGAAGCTCTGCACTCCAGGAGCAGTTCTCAAAGCTGCTGAAGTGGAGTTTCTGCCTTTTCTTTTCTGAGCATGAGGTTCTTCTGGAGTTTGGCCTCAAGAGAGGAGTTTCAGCCCTGACCCAGGCAGGCAGAGCATGGCTACAGGGCAGCCCTTGCAGTGCTGCAGCCTTGCAGCTGGTGATTATCCTGCAATCTGAGAATATTGATCTCTTGGCACCCTCCTGCTTAAGCTGCAGCCTTATCAGCCCTAATGAGGGCACTGTTTGGTATCAAATGCATGAGGTGGCCACAGCAAAACAAGAACCTCCAGGTACCTCCTATCACAGCAGCCTTTATTCTCCTGTCTGCTACTGAACACAGATGGACTCCTGTGATAAATTGTCCATAGGCTGCAGTGGGTTGGAAGGGACCCTCCAAGGGCATCTTGCCCACCCCCCACCCCCCATTGCAGGCAGCAGGGACACCTCCAACCAGAGCAGGCTGCCCAGGGCCACATCAAGTCTGATCTTGAATGCCTGCAGGGATGGGGCCTCAACCACCTCCCTGGGGAACCTGTGCCAGTGTCTCCCCACCCTCACTCTAAACAATTCCTTCCTCCAGTCTCAATCTCTCCCAGCTTCAACCCACTGCCCCTTGTCCTATCACAAGTGCAGAGTCCCTCCCCTGGCTTATCAGCAAAGGGAAGTCAAAGGGCATCTCCTGACCCCTCCAGGAGATTGTTTCAGGCTCAGGCATTCTGTGACCAAACTCTGCTGGTTGAACAAGATGTCAGCTGCTGCTCTTGAGTGTCCCAGCAAAGCAGCTTTGCTGGGGACACCTCCACCTCTTAGGGGATTATGGGCAGCAGGCTCTGGTGGTGCAGGCAGCTGAGAGGTGCTGCTGGGGTCTTGTCTCCAGCAGGTCCCCAGAGACCAGAGGAAGGCAGCAGCAGGGAGGAGGATCTCTGAAAACAGCTTCTCCTCAGAGGACTTTGATGTTGGGCCAGGAGAGAAGAGCCATGGCACAGCAGGTCAGTGAAGATCCTGCTCTGGGTTTGGGGGGGCTTGGAGGGGGTGGGGGTCTCCTTTGGGTTATAAAACAGCTTTTGCCTTTCAGAAAGGGAAGGAGGTGCAGCCACCCTCTGTCTGTAGGGTGCCAGGGAGCTTTTGTGCTTCACTGAAGTCTTGCTGGGAGTTTTAAACCTTGACCATGGGAGCCTCAGCAGGTTGAGCATGGGAGGGTTGGAAGGGACCTGAGAGCTGTCTGCTCCAACCCCCCTGCCACGGGCAGGGACAGCTTCCTGGGGCTGCTGTTGGATCTCCCTGCTCAGAGGGGTTGTGCCCTTGCTTGAGCAGTGCTGGAGGAGCTCCTTACCCAGGTTTGTTATCCCCAGGAAGGGACTGTGGTGGCTTGAACAACCTGCAGGCATCAGAGGCTGGGAGCTCCTGGAAGGTCATTTATTTATCAGCCTTTACTGAACAGTGAAGCTGCTGCCAAGGAAGTCAGACAGCAGAGCAGCCACAGGAGCTGGCTCCTGCAACCTGCCTGACAGCAGACATGAAAGCAAAGATGTCCTGGAGACAGCTCTGCCTCTGGGCCCTGGGGGTCACCCCTGTGATGCTTTTTGCAGGGCACCTTGTGGATAGCAGCCCAGAGAAGGCAGAGAGCAGGAGGAGCCTGGAGCTGCCTCGTTTAACAGAGACCTCCATCAAGGACAGGTTGGCCAAGTACCAGGCAGCTGTGTCCAAGCAGGGCACCTCCCCAGGCCTCACTGCCATGGTAAGTCTGTCCTGTCACTTGTCCCAGCCTGGGAAGCAGCTCTTGTGCCCAGCAGGCTGCCAGAGGGCAAGGCCATTGCCTTCACTCAGCAGCTTGTTCCTTTTCCAGATGCAGGGCTGGGGTCAAACTGAGAGAGGCTTTTCCAGCTGGTGAGAAGCAATCCTTCCTGTGCAGGAGAGGGAGGGAGAGGGAGCAGAGGGTTGTGGAAGGGGTTGGGTTCAAGGGACCTTGAAGATCATCTGGTGCCAACCCCCTGCTGTGGGCAGGGACACCTTCAACTAGCCCAGGCTGCTCTCCCTGCACAGCCCCAGCCCCCTCAGCCTGCCCCACGTGGTGGGGGGGAAAGTGCTGCTGCAGCCCTCTGACCACCTTTGTGGCCTCCTCTGGACCTGATGCTGGGGAAGGGCATTCAGAAGGCTGTGCACAGAAGCTCCAATGTGTGGTTCCATCCCCATCAGATGTGGCAGTCCAGCAGGCTGCTGCTGGTGGCTGCTTCATGTGAGAGAGGGGAGGCCTTGTGAGGGGCAGGAGTGGCTCTGCAGGGACCCTGTGGCAGTGAAGGAAGCACGAGGTTCATTCAGCTGGGCTGCTTGGGGCTCTTTTGATCAGGCTGAAAGATTCTCTTGTGAAAACCTCCCATGAGGCAGCTTGTCAGGAGCACAGAGCTCAGCAAACAGCAGAAGTGGAAGGTTTTGAGTGGAACTGAGGCTTTTCTGGGGGTTGCTCTTCTGTTGAGGTGCAGTTTTCAGCTGCAGAGTGCTCTGGGTGGTGCTTGTCCTGAACCACTTGGCAGTGTCAGCTGCAGAGTGAATGTTCTGGAGCAGGCAGAAGGGCACTGAGCAGGAGACCTGGGAGGTGATTTTCAGTCAGGGAGGGTAGAGAGAAGTTTGAGAAGTGCTGGACTGCCCCAAACCCCACAGAAATCCTGCAGGCCCAGCTTGGCAGAGAGCTGGGGTGGAAGGGACCTTCAAGATCATCCAGCTCCAGCCCCCTGCCATGGGCAGGGACCCCTCCTACCAGCCCAGGTTGCTCAGGGCCTCATCCAGAGAACCTTGAGAACACCTCCAGGGAGGAGGCAGCCACAGCCTCCCTGGGCAGCCTGTGCCAGGCTCTCCCCAGCCTCACTCTCAAGAATTTCTTCCTCCTCTCCACTCTCAGTCTCCTCTCTCCCAGCTCAAAGCCATTGTTCCTCATCCTGGCACTCCCAGCCCTTGTCCCAAGTCCCTCCCCAGCTCTCCTGGAGCCCCTTCAGGTACTGGAAGGCTGCTCTGAGGTCTCCCTGGAGCCTTCTCCACTTCACCCTTCACTAGAATTTGTCTCCTCCCAAGCCTGGGCAGACTTTTCTGCCTCCTCCTTTAATGAGCACTTTGTGTACCAGAAAAAGAGCCTGAACAGGATTCCCAGGCACAGAGCCAGTGAGTGGAGTCCTAGGGACAAGAACCTGTCACCTTTCAAGTGCTTTGTCCTATAGAGTGAGATTCAAGCCAGTGAGAGTGAACTGGAGAAGTACAAATCTGAGCAGAAGGAGAACCTGCCACCAAGTCTTGAGGACTCCATTGCCTGGCAGGATGGGGAGCAGGTAAGATGCTCAAGGACTCCACTTCAAGTGGAACTGCTTCACAGAGCCATAGAATGGTTTGGGCTGGAAGGGACCTCAAAGATCAGGGCAATGGCTTTGGGCTGGAAGAGAGCAGATTGAGACTGGAGAGGAGGAAGAGATTCTTGAGAGTGAGGCTGGGGAGAGCCTGGCACAGGCTGCCCAGGGAGGCTGTGGCTGCCCCCTCCCTGGGGGTGTTCAAGGCCAGGCTGGGTGAGGCCTGGAGCAAGCTGAGCTGGTGGGAGGTGTCCCTGCCCCTGGCAAGGGGTTGGAGCTGGATGATCTTCAGCCTTCCAACCTTAACCCATTCCATGGCTCTCTGAATCTGTGAAAGACTAAGCAGCCCCAGACCCAGGCTGAGGCACTTCCCACCCAGTCCCTGTGCTTCTCCTCAGTGGGGGATGCTCAATGTCTGGCATTTGCTTCCTTCATGACCTTCCTTCATCATTTGCAGCCTTCAGCTGCTTGCACTGAACCTTTCCATTGGTGATGCTCTGCAGCTAACCAGGTCACAGCAGCTGAGAGTTTCTCAGGGTAGCTGCCTCAAACCATTTGAGCAGCAGCAGTGCCTCAGGGCCTTGCTCTGCAGGGGGGGCAAGGGCTGGGCACTGCCTTGGACCCAGCTCTGCTGAGTGCTGGGTTGGCTTTGGGGATGGTTAGTTTGGTTGGGGGTTGGTTTGTGTTTGGTTTTGGGGGGCAGGGGCTCTTGGTTTGCTTTGCTTTGGGTTTGGTTTTTGTTTGCTTGGTTTGGTTTCTCTGTTGTTGTTGTTTAAACGTTTGCCTGTTTCTGAAGGAGCAGGGAAGGTCTTTATCCCACCCAGGGAAGGGCAAACTTCCAGGGCTACAAAAGCTGTTGGAAGAGTCAGCTGTTAACTGGGTTGTGGTTTTTTTGCCCCCCAAAAAGCCCTTTGAATGGTTAAAGATTTGTCAAGTGTTGGAGGCAGCCACGAGGTTGATGGATTCCAGGAATGATTTGGGTCAGAAGGGACCTTCCAGCCTCTGTCCTGCTTGGCCTCCAGGGATTTCTGAGGAAGAAAACCCAGGAGGTGCCACCACCAAACCCAGGGGCTGGAGGTGTCCAAGCTGCAGGTGTTGGGGAAAGCAAAGCCAGGATGTGTGAGCACCGTGGCAGAGGACCTGAACGCTGCAAAAGCTGTGAGCTCCTGAGGATGGAGCAGGGATTCACCTTGCTGGCAGCCCCCTGGACTCTGCCTTGTGCCTTACACAGCATAAAAGCAGCTGCAGCTGCAGCTCAGCAAGGCTGGGCTGGCTCTGATTGAGTGCTGAGGGTGGCAGAGTGCCCACTGTGTGACTCAGGCTGCAGAAGGTCAGAGCTGCTCACTGTCTGCTGCTACTCTCTTGCAGGGCTCTGTAGGTGACAACAGTTTGGCTTCCCACTCTGCCCCCCTGGAGGATGACAACGGTAAGCACTCAGCTGCCTCAGCAAGAGCAGAGCACAGGGCTGAGGACAAGCTCTGGCTGCTCAGCTGGGTGCAGCTCAGTCCTGTCAGGTGATGGATTGGACCCACAGGACCCTGTCTTGCACTCAGAGTCTGCCCTGTGCCTGACTCCAACCTGAGCAGAATTTTTCAGGCTTAGAAGGTTGTTTGCAGCTCCAATTGTGAGACCTCTGCAGCTCCAAGACCTTTCACAGAGCCATGGAATGGGTTGGGCTTGGAAGGGACCTTCAAGATCCCCCCAGCTGCAGCCCCCTGCCATGGGCAGGGACAGCTCCCACCAGCCAAGGTTGCTCAAGGCCTCATCCAGCCTGGCCTTGAACACCTCCAAGGAGGGGACAGCCACAAGCTCCCTGGGCAGCCTGTGCCAGTGCCTCCCAGCCCTCACTGGAAAGAATTTCTTCCTTCTCTCCAGTCTGTCTCCTGGAGGTGTTCAAGGTCTGAGGGTACTGAGGACAGAATGTGTTAGCCTGTGGCTGGCAGCATTGCTCCTGGGGCTCTCAAGTGTAAGCTTTCCATGGTTTCAAGCCCTGGTAATGACCTCTTCTTCCTCCTCCTCTGCTCCTTCAGTTGGACAAAGCTTGGAGGGCCAGCCAGAAGCTCAGAAGCCTGTCAGCATGAAGCAGCAGAGCTGTGGCTCTAAACCAGCTGGCCAGCCAGATGCAGCTCAGCCAAAAGCAGTGAAGGTAAAGCAGCAATTCAGTCTTGGACAGTTGGTGATGGTTGTGTGGTCACAAAGGGGCTGACAGGACCTGCATCAACCCTGCTCTGTCCTCCTCAGGCTGGGTTCATGAGGTTACCTCCTTTGGAATGGAGAACCACATCCAGCCTGGCTTCTTCAGAGACTGCTGGAGCTGCTTGCTGGGAGCACATCCCTGGGACAGAGGCAGCTCCTCTTCAGTTCTTCAGCAGGAGGGTGGAGAGGCTCTGGCACAGGCTGCCCAGGGAGGCTGTGGCTGCCTCCTGCCTGGGGGTGTTCAGGGCCAGGCTGGATGAGGCCTCGAGCAGCTGAGCCTAGCTGAGAGGTTGTCCCTGCCCAGGGTGGGGAGGTTGGAGGAGAGGAGCTCTGAGGTCCCTTCCACCCTGAGCCATGCAAGGGCACTGTGGTGAGCAGGAAGGCTGAGTGGGGGCTTCTGGAAGGTCCCATTCCCTTTAGCAGGAGGCAGAGGCAGACTTTGTGGGGCAGGAATGTGTTTGCTAATCTGCTTAGGCACCAAGAGCAGTGCTGGGGGCTTGACCACGCTGCTCTGTCACGTGTGCTGTCTGCAGTTGGGATCCCTGTTGCCTGGGCTGCCCCAGACTTCCTGGCTCGCTCCTGAGGAAACAACTGGGCTTTTGTTCATTTCCCCATCTCTGAGAGGAGCAGCACTGACCTCAGCAAGCCCAGGGAGATGTGGCTGCCCAGTGTAAAGGCCAGTGTGTGGAACCAGAGCTGCCTGCAGCACTTGTGGTGATCTCAGCCTGCTGGAGCTGCACAGGGCCTGTGTGTCGTGGTCCCCTGAGCCACCTCTCTGTATGATCAGAACCCTTTTAGTGCTCTCTGCCTTGTTACTGCTTTAGATGCTGCACAGCTGAGCTAGAAACCCAGCTGCTGTTTATTCATGGATGGTTCCTATTTGTCTCTTCCAGCTTCTGTTTCCTGTTCTTGGTTCCTAACCTCTACTCCTGCCTTCTGCTTCCCTCCTAATGTGAGCTCAACTCTCAGCTCTCTCTCAAGTGTTGTAGATTTCTTGGGCTTCACCTTCCTCCTGTAGCTCCTCTTTCTCTTCACACCCCAAAAGGCCTCTCCATCAGACATAGGGCTCATTGCTACCCAAGTAAGTTGCTCTGCTGGGCTGGGGAGGTGGTGCAGAAGCAGAAGCCAGCCCTGCCTTGTCACCAGGCTGCCAGGGACAGCCACGCTCCGACTGCTGCCTCGCTCCCTGCGGCGAGCACCTGGCAGCAGACCTCTGTCTGCAGCCAGCTCTGAGATTTCATTCAGTGACTCAAAATTCCCTGGGGATGATGGACTTTGTGCCAGAGGAGCCCTGAACTCCTGCTGGGCACGCTGGCCTCGCAATCAGACCTTGCATCTGCTTCAAGCAGTGCCTTCCAAGTGCAAAGCCCTCTGAAACTGGACCCAAACTGGCAGTGAACCTGATGGCTGTGACCAAGTGACTTCAGCTGGCTCTGTCTTCAGCAACCAGCCCCTCATGGGTTAGAACCTCCACTGCCTAACCATTGTTTCTAGTCTGGCATCAGTGCATTGGGTGTAATTATGGCTTCCTGTCACCTTCCTGCTTCATTTGGTTTTCTTTGGCCATCATCTTTTCCCCTTGCAATACTTCTGTGAGCTTGTAGCAGCTCAGGTTTGGTTTGGGGGGCTTCATTTTCCTTTAGCCATCACATTTTCCTTTAGAGCTCTTCAGTTTGTGGCAGGCAATTCTTTGGCACAGGACAGCTGCACCCCCAGTGTGCCCCTGCAGCCCCCTGGAGCGTGGCCACTGCTGCTGAAGCGGTTGGGATCGACCTGCAGCCTGAGGCTGCCAACTGATCAGCTCTCAACTTTAGTTAGTTATTTCCCCACCCCCACCCCCCCCCTAAAGTATTTTCCCTGCTGGCCAACCTTGGTAGATGCCAAGAAGGGGATGGCACCAAGTGACCTGTGGCAGGGACTTGCTTCCTTGCCGCTGGCAACGGCTGCCGCGCAGCGCAGCTCTGCGCCTTGCAGCTGCAGCTTGCTCCTGCACTCAGCTCCCTCAGGAAGCTCTTTGTGAGCTCATGACCAATCTTTTTGGAGCTTTTTAACCTCAGCCTTCTGATCACTGTAAGCCTCTTGAGGGCCCTGTGGCCTGAAACCTGAGTGTGGTTCCTTTGGGACAGCACTGGATTTACTTACCCATGGAGTCAGGAGGGTTTCCTGCTGCCTGTGTCTGTGCTGAGGCTGTTTCCTCCTCTGAGGAAGCCCTGAGCAGCCTGCTCTGCTCCTTTCTCTTCCCACCCTCTACCTTTTTGTTTGTTTATTTGTTTTCCAAGGTCATTTCAGCTCTTTCTCCACTGTTTGTTTTGGTCAGTCTCACACTGGCTGTAAGCTCTTTCCTCCTTGTCCTCAGGAGGAAAGTGGAGGCTGCAGGAGCAGATGAGGCTGCTCCTTGGGAACTGGCTCAAAGCTCAAACTGGGCTCTGGTATTTCCATTGTTCCTTCTCCACTGTTGCTCAACTCTGTGATGCTTCACTGGGGCAAAGCCCTGGCTGGCTGTCAGGCCACAGCAATCCTGGGGGCCTGCCACAGTCTCTCCCTGCTTGGTTGCCCACCAGACCCCCACTCTGCCAGCACTAGTGGCATAGAGAGGGAATTGCTGCAGCTTTTCTGTGTGCTCTGGGAGCTGTGCATGAGCCCACACCGAGTCCCCCAGCAGCTGGCTCCTTTCCCAGCCAACAAGCTTCCTCCTCTTCCCACAGAAGTTCCAGCTGCCAGTGAAGGAAACCTGTGTTGGGTGTCAGAAGACTGTGTACCCCATGGAGAGGCTCTTTGCCAACCAGCAGGTCTTCCACATCAGCTGCTTCCGCTGCTCCTACTGCAACAGCAAGCTCAGGTGAGCTCCCTGCTGCCTTGGGCTGCCCTCTGAGGCTTTCCTCTTGCCCCTCTGCTCTGCTCAGACCCCACCTGCAGCACTGCATCTGGTTCTGCTGCCCCCAGCACAAGGAGGTCCTGGAACTGATGGAGCAGGTCTGGAGGAGGCAATGAAGATGATCAGAGGTTGGAGAACCTCCCCTGTGGGGACAGGCTGGGAGAGCTGGGGCTGTTCAGCCTGGAGAAGAGAGAGCTCCAGGGAGACCTTAGAGCAGCCTTCCAGTAGGGGCTACAGGAGAGCTGGAGAAGGACTTTGGACAGGGGCTGGCAGTGCCAGGATGAGGGTCAGTGAGCTGTGAGTGGGGAGATCTGGAGAGGAGGAAGAAATTCTTGAGAGTGAGGCTGGGGAGAGCCTGGCACAGGCTGCCCAGGGAGGCTGTGGCTGCCCCTTCCCTGGAGGTGTTCAAGGCCAGGCTGGATGAGGCCTGGGGCTGGTGGGAGGTGTGAGCCTCTGGGTGGCTGAGGGGCAGGATGTTAATGTCTGCCTCTGTGTCTTCCCAAGCAGCCTGGGCACCTATGCATCCCTGAGGGGGAACATCTACTGCAAGCCTCACTTCAATCAGCTCTTCAAATCCAAAGGCAACTACGACGAAGGCTTTGGGCACAAGCAGCACAAGGAATTGTGGGCAGGCAGAGGTGAAGGTGAGGAATCCCCAGAGAAAACCAGCCATGGTGTGACTGCAGCAGAGAGCCCCCAGAGCCCAGGGGTGGAGGATGCCCCAATTGCAAAAGTAGGAGTCCTGGCAGCAAGTATGGAAGCAAAAGCTTCAGCTGTGCCTGAAAGGGAGGAGAGACCAGCGGAGACCAAGAAGCTCAGGATCGCCTGGCCGCCTCCCTCTGACCAAAGTGTTCAAGGAAGTGCCTTAGAGGAGGGCATCAAAGTTCTCAAACCCAAGTGGCCCCCAGAGGAAGAGAATTCCAAGCCAGAGGTGCTGGAGGAGGTGGACCTGGATCTGAAGAAGCTGAGGAGATCTTCCTCGCTGAAGGAGCGGAGCC
This sequence comes from Dryobates pubescens, assembly GCF_014839835.1. Lineage (NCBI taxonomy): Eukaryota > Metazoa > Chordata > Aves > Piciformes > Picidae > Dryobates > Dryobates pubescens. Next base: position 1,053,849 of record NC_071651.1, read on the forward strand.
GTCCCTTCACCGTCGCTGCCTCCTTTAGAACCCTGTCTGTGAAAGGCCACAGAGCAGAGAACTCCTCCTCCCCTTCCAAGGCAGAGAGGGAGATGCTGAGGAGAAGTGAAGGGCTGGAGAGAGAGGCTGTGGTGGACAAAAAGCCAAGGGAAAAGAAGGCTGAGAGCAGGAACATGCAGAGTGCTGAAGAAAGGAAGGGGGGGGAGGAACGGGAATTGTCTGGCATCAAAAGGGAGCAGAACTGGGTGGAAAATGGCCAGGTGAGCACAGAGACAGACGAGGAAGAGCATGGCAGGGAAGAGCAGGAAATCCCAAAGGAAGAATCCCTTGAACCAGAGTCCCCCACGCTTCCCAGCCTGGGCAATGTGACTGCTAAGGAATCCTCCCTGAACCAGCACCGCAGATCCCAGGATGTTGGTTTCTGGGAGGGGGAGGACGTGGAGGATCTGTCTGTGGAAGAGCAGATCAAAAGGAATCGTTACTATGAGGAGGAGGAGGAGGATGAAGAATAAATTGGCCTTCCAGCAAAACTGCTGCCAGGTGCTGGGCCTTCTCAGTGGGTGTTCTTAGCTTTAACCAGCAGCTCTCCTCCACCGGACCGATGCTACGCTGCACAGCCCTCAAGGGAATCCCACCTACAGATGATCTCAACTTGAACAAGACTCTGGGAGCCTGCAAGGAGTTCCTCCAGGTGCTTTGGAAGCCAGGGGCTGGCTGTGGGGAGGGCTCCACAGGGAGGGGCTGCCCTCTCTCCTGGAGCTCCAGACTGTGTCTCACTAGCAGTTTACACCACCCCCCCTGCACTCCGCCGTGGGTGGTGTGGAGCAGACTCTGGCACGCTGCTCTGGCCACCTCCAGATGCCACTGCAGCGCTTAGGGACCGGTTTCAAAGGGACTTTCTGGCCTGCTTTTAACACTTGGCTAACTTCATGCACTTTAAGACGTGCAAAGGGCACAGCCAGGGTGGCTCTGAATGGCATCAACTCCCCACCCCCACCCCCCCGAGGCTGTGCTTGGCATCCACCAGCTGCAGCATCTCAGCCCGAGTGCAGTGTGCTCCTTCCTCTCTCCAGACTGCCAGCTGAAGGCTCCCTGCTCCCTTCTCTTTCCCTCTGTGCAACTGGAATGCTGTGGCCCATTGCTGGAGCCACCCCTCTTGGAGTGCTTTCCCTCCCACCCTCCCCCCCCAGATCCCTCTGAGGACCAGGCCACCCTTTTGCAGTAGCCTGCAGGGCATTACTTTGGCATTTCCAAGTGGAGGAGTTTCATTTGGGGGTTTAATGTTTGGGGTTGGGCTTTGGGGGGGGGGTGGGGGTGGGGGGTGTTTATTTTTCTCTTTTAACTTGGGAGCTCACCATTTTAAACTGCAGATAATACTTGTTTGAAGGCCTTTTTGGCAGCTTTGCACCAATCTGCCATCAACCTCTTCCTCATGGCTGGAAGGAGGGGGGAAAAATCACCTCTGGAATGGGGTGGGGGGGAAAAAAGGGGTCAGGGCAGTGAAACCTTCTGATTGCTCCCCTCAAAGCTTCCTTGGCTTTTAAACTTCATCTCTTTGAGGAATGGTCAAATCCTGGTGGGTGGGAGGAGGATGCCCTTTGCTGTTAGCTTCCTTTGTGCTGCATTCTCCAGAGAATTAGCTTTAACTCTTCCTCGAGGTGTACAGGACTCTGCTCTTAACACTCCTGCTAACTCCAAAACCTTCAATAAACTTTGGTCATTTGCATTAAAATGGAAGTCTTGAGGCTGGATTGGTGCTGGTTCGGGGGGGCAGCTTCGCCACAGCCATCAGAGAGTCCTCAGGGAAGGGGGTTGGGCTTGCAAGAGACCTCGGAGGTCTTTGCCAGCCCCACCAGTTCCACGGTTTCAGAGGGGTGTTGCTCTCAGGAGGCGCTGGGGCTCTGCTGGGGGCTGGAGCCCAGGCAGTGACTGCTCTGGTGCCACTAGGTGCCAGTGTGTGCCCAGGCTGGCACTGCCTGGCAGTCCAACCTGCAGCCTCTGCTGGGCCCCCAGCGTGTGGAGGGATCAGGGCAGGAGGGGAGAGGCAGGGAGGACCTGTGGGTATCTCACACTTCCATTTCTGGCATCAGGTGCTGCTCAGGCACGGCAGCTGAGGACAACGAGGGGGCTCCTTCCCCACCCCCCCCTTCCTTTAAGCTGCTTTGTGCTGCAGTTACCTTCACTTAAGCCTGAGGTGGGTTTGATTGGGGCAGACAGAGGCTACCCCCAGAGAAATGCAGAGTGTCCTGCAGCAGCATGGGCAAATGTGGATCTAGACAGCAGGAGGAGAGGGCAGAAGCCGGCAGGGAGACAGCTGCTGTGCAAGCTGGAACCCAGAGCTGTGTCACACAGCCACAGAAGGGGCTGGGGGGTGGGAAGGGACCCTGATTTGGTACCAATCCCCTCAAATTACTCAGCAGCTGGAGCTGTTGCTGCCTGGACCTCCCTGGGCAGCCTGTGCCAGAGCCTCAGCACCCTCCCACTGCAGACCTTCAGCTCCAGTCTAACCCTGCCCTGCCCCAGCTCCAAACCGTTGTCCCTTGCCCTGTCTCCTGAATACAGAATGAGCCAGGTTGAAAAAGACCTTCGAGATCATCCAGTCCAAGCTATCACCCAGCACCATCTGATCAACTAAACCATGGCACCAAGGGCCTCATCCAGGTTCTTTTTAAACACTTCCAGTGATGGTGACTCCACCACCTCCCTGGGCAGCACATCCCAAGGGCCAATCTCTCTTTCTCTGAAGAGCTTCTTCCTAACACCCAGCCTAAACCTCCCCTGGCACAGCTTGAGACTGTGTCCTCTTGTTCTGGGTGCCTGGAAGAAAAGACCAACCCCCAGCTGGCTACAACCTCCCTTCAGGGAGTTGTAGACAGCAATGAGGTCTCCCCTGAGCCTCCTCTTCTCCAGGCTAAGCAACTCCAGATTCCCTCCTGGGAAGTTCTACCCCACGGTGATGCAGAGAATCTCTGAACCAGGCTCTCCTTGCCCCTGTGGAGTATTTGTGTGCTCAGCGGGCTGAGAGATTTGCTCTCACCTGGAGGGACGCCAGGAGAGCTCTTACACGGAAGGTGGATTCATTGGCTTCGGTGCACAAGGAAGCTGATGCTGATCGCTGTGCTTGGAGAGGTTGAGAAGCTGCGTGTCAGGTTTCCAAGGGCCAGGCTTCGTTACCGGGGAACCTTCACCCCGCGGCTCCCAAGCTTCTAAGCATTTCCTTACAGCTTCCTTCCGTTTGCAAGGCTCCGGGAGCTCAGCTCACCCTCAAGGGTGCGCAGGAGGGGCTTTATCCAGCGCAGCTCAGCAGCCACCACCCCCGAGGTGGTGGCTCGGCGCCGGCACCAGCCGCGACCTCGGCGGGGCAGGGAGCAGACCGACCCCCCCCCCCCCCCTCCCCCGGGACCCCGCTCTGCAGGCCACGTGAGAGCCTCTGCTGGCTTCCCGGTCATCGAGGACTGCGCTGCAGTCACAGCAACCATCCTCCGCTGGCGGAGGCGTCCCCGCCCCGAGGGCCGGCAAGCCTCGCCCGGGGCCGCTCGCCCGGGGCCGCGGAGACAGCGGCGGGAACGCGCCCCGGGGCGGGCGCGCGGCCCGCGCGCTGCACACGCGCGGAAGTAACGGTCCAGCGCGGAGGGGGTGTGGCCAGGGGGAAGCCCCGCCCGCCCGCGCCCCGCGCGCGGACGCGCATTGGCCGCCGCGCCGGGGGCGGGGGCGGGGCTTGGCGCGGCGGTGGCCGCCTGGGCTGCGGCCGCCGGCAGGCAGGGAGGGAGGGAGGGAGGCAGGCGGCGGAAGATGGCGGCGGCCGCGGCTGCGGCGCTGCGGGCCTGGTTTTGGAACGAGCGCTTCTGGCTGCCGCACAATGTGACGTGGGCGGACCTAGCTGGCGAGCCGGGCCCGCCGGGCAGCGGGCTGCAGTACCCGCGGGCGGGCCACGTCCTCTCCGCCTTTCCGCTGGCGCTCGGCATCTTCGCTGTGCGGCTGCTCTTCGAGAGGTGAGTGCGGGCGGGCCCGGGCCCGTCCCCGCTCCGGGGCTCCCCCGGGGCCCTCAGGTGGACGGGACGCGGCCCCCGGCCCCGCCTCAGCGCACGGTGAGGCCGCCGGTGTCTCTTAGCAACGGGCTGCGGAGAGTCCCGGGGGGAGCGGCGGGGCCGAGCCGGCGGCGAGGGCAGTCGGGTCGGGCTCGGCCCCCGCGGCGCGGCTCGGCTCGGCTCGGCTCGGTGGGGCTCCCCCACCGCCCCTCCGGGCAGGGCCGAGGCCCTTCGGCGGAGGCCGCTGTGGGCTTTCCGCCCCCGGGGCTCTGGGTGCGCGGAAAGGGAACATTGTGTAACGCAGGAAGACCCTTCCCGGAGCCTCTCCGCCGCTGCCGCGGCGCGCACGGCCCCGGGGCTCCTCGGCTGTGGATCCCCAGGGGCTCCTCCGGTCCTAGCGGTGCCTGATGCTGAGGCAGTGCGAGGAAGGCGTCCGGGGAATTGCCTCTGCCGTCCCGGGGCGGGCGAGCCGCGGCGCTGCGGCTGGCTGACTTGAATGGCTGCGCTCTGCCTTCATTCTGCTGCCCTGGCGAGTTCCTGGATGAGGAAACAGGACTCGTTCACATGGCCTGGTGTATTATTAAACGTTTTGCCGGGTGCCTTGCATCTCAGGCATGAGGGAAGTGCTCGCAGCTCATCCGCCGTGGCCGGGAGCAGGTGGAATGCTCCGCTGCTCGCTGCCGTGAGCCTCCACCAGCGCCTTCCCCTGGGCTGGGGTTTGCTCTTCCCGCGGTGTGGATCCCTTCCAGCCACACGCCAGGCTCCCTGCGTGCCTGACAGAGATACTAATTAGCAGAGCAGCTCGTTCAGCAGCGCTGCTAGGTGAGAGCAGACCAAGACACCTTGGATTCCTGCTCGGGTTAGATGATGAAAGGTTGATTTGATCTGGATCTGTCGACGCTGGAGGGGCAGGAGGTGGTTTCTGAAGCATGAAAGGAGCTGCAGGACTGGAAGGGAGCAGGAGTGGAGTTGGGTTTGTTCTGTGGGTTTGCTGGAAGTGGGAAGCTGTCAGGAAGGGAACGAAACAAAGGGGCTGGGGAGAGGTAAAAGTTAGATTGGACTGGGGAGAGGAGTCTCAGGAGGGTTGGGTTGAAGGGACCTGTGGAGATCTTCCAGTCCAACCCCCTGCCAGAGCAGGGTCACCCAGGGCACAGGATCACACAGGAACACATCCAGGTGGGGCTTGAAAGTCTCCAGAGGAGCAGGAGGACCTCAAAGATCATCCAGGTCCAACCCCCCTCAAGAAGGATTCTGCCTTTGGGTAGGTGAATTACGACCTGGCTGAGAGATGGTGGTGGTGAAGCAGGGGTCTGAGTGCTTGGGAGCTGGGGCTGGCCTCAGCAGCAGGCTGCTTGGATAAGCAGTGTGAAGGAGGTAGCCTGGGAGGTGTGACTGGAGCCAGCCAGCAGACACCTGTTGAGAGAAGTGGAATAAAAGTCCTGAAGTGATGATAAATCCTTGCTGGGAAGGTGTGGCTCTGCACTGACCTTGGGAACAGTTGCTGCAATTAGGATTTTTATGGAATCATAAAGTCATTTAGATTAGAAGGGACCTCTGAAGGTCACACTGCCCAATCCTCAGAGCTCTCCTCTTGCTCCTGAGCTTGTGCTGCTCAGCTTTGAACGTCCCCCCCCAGGAATGGAAGTGCCACTGGGCAGCCTTGGTTTGGTGCTTCCTTGCTCCTGCTGTGCAGATTTTGTCTGCAGGGTGGAGGGCAGAGCTTGAGCCTCAGCCAGGCTGAGCCCTGGGGCTGCTGAGCCTGGAGAGGAGAAGGCTCCAGGGGGACCTCAGAGCTGCCTGCCAGTGCCTGAAGGGATCCTGCAGGCAGGCTGCAGAAGGACTTTTCCCTGAGGGTGTCTGGAGGCAGGACAAGGGGGGGAATGGTTTGGAGCTGAGGCAGAGCAGGGTTAGAGTGGAGCTGAGGAAGAAGTTCTTCACAACCTCCCTGGGCAGCCTGTGCCAGGGTCTCCCCACCCTCACTCAGGAACTTCTTCCTCCTCTCCAGTCTCAGTCTCCCCTCTTCCAGGCCATGTCCCAAGCTCCCAGCCCTTGTCCCAAGTCCCTGCCCAGCTCTCCTGGAGCCCCTTCAGGTACTGGAAGGCTGCTCTGAGGTCTCCCTGGAGCCTTCTCCAGGCTGAACAGCCCCAACTCTCCCAGCCTGTCCCCACAGGGGGGAGGTTCTCCATCCCTCTGCTCATCTTTGTGGTCTCCTCTGGAGCCTCCCCAGCAGCTCCTGGGGGCCCCAGAGCTGGAGGCAGTGCTGCAGGTGAGCAGAGCAGAGGGGCAGAATCCCCTCCCTGCCCTGCTGGCCCTGCTGCCTCTGCTCCCTGGGCTGCAGGAGCTCCTCTCACTGCTCTCCCCTCCTCTTTCTGGGTGGTGAGGACATTCTGATCCTTGCAAGCCCAGGGACATGGAGTTTCTCCCTTCAGATGGATGCACTGCCTGTGCTGGCTGGGGGCTAAGAGATTCCTTCACCTCAGAGAAGCTTCTCCTGGGGGAGGTTTTGCAGGCTGAGGTCCTTGTGCTCTGGTTTGATGCTCTCCTCTGAACTCTTGCAGGTTTATTGCCAAGCCATGTGCCATCCACCTTGGCATCCAGGACAGTGGCCCCCACAGAGCCCAGCCCAATGCAATCCTAGAGAAAGTGTTTACAGCCATCACCAAGGTGAGTGCCCTGCAGAGCCTGCTGCAGCCATGGGGCTGTGCCCACAGGGGAGGTTTTGCTCCCACTTCTCCAGCCTGAGAAGAGTGCATTTCACACTCTGCCCTGCTCTCCCTTTTCACTGCCTCTGGAGATAGGTGAGGATCAGGGAACTGTTTTTTGCTTGGCAAAGACAACTTGAGGTGGAATCAGAGAACAGTCAGGGGTTGGAAGGGACCTCCAGAGGTCACCCAGTCCAACCCCCCCACCCCCCCACTGCCAGAGCAGGGGCACCCAGGGCAGGGCACACAGCAACACAGCCAGGGGGGGTTGGAACCTCCAGAGGAGACTCCACAGCCTCTCAGGGCAGCCTGCTCCAGGCCTCCAGCAGCCTCACACCAAAGCAGCTTCTCCTCCTGTTGAGGTGGAGCCTCCTGGGTTCCAGCTTGTGCCTCTTGTTCCTTGTCCTGTCACTGGGCAGCACTGAAACACCCCTGGGCACCTTCCCCCCTGGGCACCTTCCCCCCTGGGCACCTTCACCCTGGGTACCTTCCCCCTGGCACCCACCCCTCAGACACTTGTAGACACTGAAGCTCTGCAGTGGGAGGGAGGGGAGACTCTGGAGCAGGCTGCCCAGGGAGGCTGTGGCCCTGGGGGCTGTTGGAGGCCAGGCTGGATGAGGCCTCGAGCAGCTGAGTCTCGTTGAGAGGTGTCCCTGCCCATGGCAGGAGGGTTGCAGTAGATGATCCCTGAGGTCCCTTCCAAGCTGAGCCACTCTCTGAACTCCTCCCCACAGCGAGTGGCAGCCCCTGGGTGCCTCCAGCTTTGCCCTGTCTGAGCCCTGGGCTGAGGGTGCATGGCTGAACAGGTAGGACAGGGCCTTCCCAGAGCAGCTCCACCCTCCCCAAGAAGCAGAACAGTTGCATCCTTTGTCATCTTGTGCTGTCAGGTGATGGAACAGAGGAGGAAGTGCTCAGCCTGCAGCCTGCTGCAGCAGTCAGCCATGGCTTGAGCTGCAGCTGCCACCTGGGGGGAGGGGGGGTTGCTCCTGGCCTGCCCTGGGGGGGTGGCTTTTGCTCTGGGCATCCTTTCTGGGGTGGTGCTGAGGGGATCTTGGGTTGAGGGGTGGGAGAAATGCTGACCTGGCTTTGTGTTCCTTCAGTCCCCAGATGGCAGGAGGCTGGAAGGTCTGTCCAAGCAGCTGGATTGGGATGTGAGGAAGGTGCAGCGCTGGTTTCGGCACCGCAGGAACCAGGACAAGCCCAGCACCCTCAGGAAGTTCTGTGAGAGCATGTATGTGTGAGGCCAGGGCACCTCTGGGTGCTCTGTGTCTCCAGCTGTGCTCATCTGCCCATTCCAAGCTGCTCTCCTGGGGTGGGCTGCTTAGCAGAGGAGTTCTGTGAGCGCAGGGATGAAGTCAGGAGGGCCTGAAAGCATCCCAGGGTCTTCTGTGAGGCTGCCTGAGAGGAGCAGGACACAGACCCATGGAATCACACAGTATCACACAGTATCACAGTATCACAGTAACTAAGGTTGGAAGAGACCCCAAGGATCATCAAGTCCAACCTGTTCCAACAGACCTCACAACTAGATCATAGCACCAAGCGCCACGTCCAATCTCCCCTTGAACACCTCCAGGGACGGCGACTCCACCACCTCCCTGGGCAGCCCATTCCAATGACGAATGACTCGCTCAGTGAAGAACTTTTTCCTCACCTCGAGTCTAAACCTCCCCTGACACAACTTGAGACTGTGTCCCCTTGTTCTGGTGCTGGTTGCCTGGGAGAAGAGACCAACCCCCACCTGGCTACAACCACCCTTCAGGTAGTTGTAGAGGGCAATGAGGTCGCCTCTGATCCTTCTCTTCTCCAGGCTAAACAATCCCAGCTCCCTCAGCCTCTCCTCATAGGGCTTGTGCTCAAGGCCTCTCACCAGCCTTGTTGCCCTTCTCTGGACACGTTCAAGTGTCTCGATGTCCTTCCTAAACTGAGGGGCCCAGAACTGGACACAGTACTCAAGGTGTGGCCTAACCAATGCAGAGTACAGGGGCACAATGACCTCCCTGCTCCTGCTGGCCACACTATTCCTAATACAGGCCAGGATGCCATTGGCCTTCTTGGCCACCTGGGCACACTGCTGGCTCATGTTTAGGCGGGTGTCAATCAGCACCCCCAGGTCCCTCTCCGTTTGGCAGCTCTCCAGCCACTCTGACCCCAGCCTGTAGCTCTGCATGGGGTTGCCGTGGCCAAAGTGCAGCACCCGGCACTTAGACTTATGGGTTGGGTTGGAAGGGACCTTCAAGCTCATCCAGTCCCAACCCCCTGCCGTGGGCAGGGACACCTCCCAGCAGCTCAGGTTGCTCAGGGCCTCATCCAGCCTGGCCTTGAACACCTCCCAGGGAGGGGGCAGCCACAGCCTCCCTGGGCAGCCTGTGCCAGGCTCTCCCCAGCCTCACTCTCAGGAATCTCTTCCTCCTCTCCAGTCTCAATCTGCCCTCTCAAAGCCATTGTCCTCAACCTGTCACTCCCAGCCCTTGTTAGAAGTCCCTCCCCAGCTCTCCTTGCCTTGAGCAACCTGGGCTGGTGAGAGGTGCCAGGGGGTTGGGACTGGGTGACCTCTGAGGCCCCTCCCAACCCAACCCATTCCAACCAGAGGGCAGCTCTGCTGTCTGCAGAGTGCTGCTGCAGAGCAGTGCTGGTTCCCAGCAGGGTGAGCTCATGGTTTGCAGGATGCTGGAGGTGCTTTGGTGCAGACACTTGCTGCATCCCTGCTCTTCTCATTCCCCTTCATTCTTTTGTTCCTGTCTGAGTGCTTGCCCTGAACTCAGGGCACTCAGCAGCTGAATTATCTTCTCCTGACTTGCTCTTTCTTCTCTGCTGCTTTCTTTCCTTTCCAGTAACTTTCTTCATAGTAGTTCCTCCCCCCAGTATGGTTCTGTCTGCTTAAAGCCACGAGGTAAGAGGAAGAAACCCATTAGGAAGCCTTCTGGGTGGCAATGCCTTGTCTCCTGGTTACCACTGGACATGGAAGCAGATGGATGATGCATGTGCAGGGAATCCTAGCATGGCTCAGGCTGGAAGGGACCTCAGAGCTCTTCTACTTCAAGCCCCTGCCCTGGGCAGGGACACCTCCCACCAGCCCAGGTTGCTCAAGGCCTCATCCAGCTTAGCCTTGGCAGGCAGGAGGCAGCCACAGCCTCCCTGGGCAGCCTGTGCCAGAGCCTCACCACCTTCCTACTGCAGGACTTCTTCCTCAGCTCCACTCCAACCCTGCTCTGCCTCAGCTCCAAACCCTTCCCCCTTGGCCTGTCTCTGGAGACCCTCAGCAAAAGTCTCTCTGCAGCCTTCCTGCAGGATCCCTTCAGGCACTGGCAGGCAGCTCTGAGCTCCCCCCTGGAGCCTTCTCCTCTCCCAGCTCCCTCAGCCTGTCCTCACAGTCCACTCTCAGGCCTGGTTTCCACCCTGGCTGGTGAGCTGTGAAGACTCTTCAGCAGATTTTTTCCTCCTCTCAGCTCTCAGCCAGCTCAGGGTTGAGCCTTTGGTGGCTGAAAGCTTTTCAGCTGCCAGCCCTTGGTGGTGGGGGGGGGGGTGGGGGGAGGCTTTTCCCCTGACTGCTTCATTTGTGTTGCAGATGTTAACCCAGGGCCTGTTTCCATTTCAGAAGTTTAACTTCTGCTGCTTCTCTCCCCTCTCTCTCTCTCTGTCTCTCTCTCTCCCCCAGGTGGAGGCTCACCTTTTATTTCAGTATATTTGTGTATGGGATCAGGTTCCTCTGGACGGTGAGTTCGGCTCCCTGCCCCCTCTCCCTGGCCTGGGGGCTCTGCTGCTGGGCTGGGGGTGTCCTGCTGAAACACAGGGTGGGGGCTGACTGCTTCTGTCCCTTCCTCACTGCTGGCACCTGGCTTAGAACAGGCAGTGGAAGGCCAACCACGTCCTGGGCTGCAAGAGAAGCAGAGCAGCGGCACAGGGAGAGAGGATTCTGCCTCTCTGCTCTCTGAAACTCCACCTGCAGCATCCTCTCCAGCAGCTCCAGGTCCTTCCTGTGCTGCAGGTGGGATCTGAGCAGGGCAGAGGCAGCTGCAGGAGGGTTTGCATTTCCATGGCAGTTCACCTTGCCTCAGCCTGCAGAAAGACTTCTGAGCCCCTGGGGAGCTCTACACAGAGTGTAGCTGGAAAGGTTCACAATGACTTCAGCTCAGGTGGTAGAGCCAAAGATAAAGCAGCTCAGGGTGAAACTGGGATGGAACAGAGCCCTGGAGGTGAGCTGCAGTGCATGGCAGGGAAGATCAAACCTGCAGCAAAGTCCTTTTCTCTCTCCTTTCTTTCCTCTTAGGCTCCCTGGTTTTGGGACACACGACAGTGCTGGTACAGTTACCCTTTCCAGGTAGGGCTGAGGCACCAAATGCCTCCCTGGAGACCACCCCTCTGTTCACTGCCTGCTTTGCCTGAGCACAGGAGGCTGCAGGATGTCAATGCTGAGAAGGAACCTTGCTCCTGAGTCAGCTCAGGCACCCAGGGAGCTCTAACTAAGCCCCTGCTGAGGTGTCTGTGGCTTCAGGTGGTGGTTGTTAAACCTTGATTCTGGAGCTTTTGTGCCTCAGCATTGTGGAGGGAGCAGAGTGGGGGGTGGGAAGGGAGGGAAAGGGAAGGAAGGAAGGAGGAAGAGTGCAGGAAATGGGAAGGGGAAAGCAGGTTGATTTTTAGGCTGCCTTTCAAGGGCTTTGTCTCATGGCTGTGCTCTGGGGGTTTGTTTTGCAGCCTCTCACATCCAGGCTTTATTATTACTACATCTTGGAGCTGGCCTTCTACTGGTCCCTGATGTTCTCCCAGTTTACAGACATCAAAAGGAAGGTGAGGCCAGGCAGGGTCCCTGAGTGCTGTGCTCAGTGGGGAGGGGGAACAAGAGCCAGGAGTGAAGGAGCTCTGAGGTCCCTTCCAGCCCAGTCCCTGAATGCTGAGGACCCTGAGTCAGTTTTTGTGGCTCTCTGCCAAGCCTGTAGCTTGTGAGGGAGCCAAAGAGGCTTCATTCAGCTCTCTCTCTCTCTCTTCCTTCCTGGTTCCAGGACTTCCTGATCATGTTTGTCCATCACTTGGCTACCATTGGCCTCATCACCTTCTCCTACATGAACAACATGGTGAGGGTTGGAACTCTGGTGCTGTGCCTCCACGATGCCTCAGACTTCCTTCTGGAGGTGAGTTTGGGTCACAGAATCAATGAGGTTGGGAAAGACCTCAGAGGTCATCAAGTCCAACCCAGCACCTCCTGACCACTAAACCCCTGGCTCCAAGTGCCACATCCAAGCCTTTCTGGAGCACCTCCAGGGCTGGGGACTCCACCACCCCCCTGGGCAGCACTTTCCAGTGGCCAATTCCTCTTGCTGGGAAGAACTTTCTCCTCACCTCCAGCCTGAACCTCCCCTGGCACAGCTTGAGGCTGTGGCCTCTTGTTCTGCTGCTGGGTGCCTGGGAGAAGAGCCCAACCCCCAGCTGGCTACAACCTCCCTTCAGGTAGTTGCAGAGAGCAATGAGGTCTCCCCTGAGCCTCCTCTTCTGCAGGCTAAGCAACCCCAGCTCCCTCAGCCTCTCCTCCCAGGGCTGTGCTCCAGACCCCTCCCCACTTTGTTGCCCTTCTCTGGACCCCTTCCAGCCTCTCAATGTCCTTCTTAACCTGAGGGGCCCAGAGCTGGACACAGGACTCAAGGTGTGGCCTGAGCAGTGCTGAGCACAGGGCAGGATGAGCTCCCTGCTCCTGCTGGCCACACTGCTCCTGCTGCAGTCCAGGCTGCCCTTGGCCTTCTTGGGCACACTGCTGGCTCCTGTTCAGCTGCTGTCACCCAGCACCCCCAGGTCCCTTTCTGCCTGGCTGCTCTCAGCCCCTCTGTCCCCAGCCTGCAGCTCTGCCTGGGGTTGCTGTGGCCAAAGTGCAGCCCCTGGGCACTTGCTGGATGCCATCCTGTTGGACTCTGCCCAGCTCCCTCTGCAGAGCTCTCCCAGCTCCACTCCTGCCCCCAGCTTGCTGCCATCTGCAAGCTCCCTGCCTGATGAGCTCCATCCCCTTGTCCAGATCCTCACTGAGGATCCTGAGCAGGCCTGAGCCCAGCACTGACCCCTGGGGGGGGGGGACACACCAGCGGTGCCTGGCTCTCAGCCTCTGTGGGGCTGCCCCCAGGGGAGGAAAGCTGAGCTGCTCCAGCTGCATTCAACCCAAGCTGCTGCTGCTGCTGCTGCTGCTCCTTGCCCTGTCAGCTTTTCCCTCAGAGCTGCTTGAGCAGCAGGAATAATCCCCCAGAAACCTTCCAAATGCTTGGGGGGGGAAGGGTTAGGGGGGGGGGGGTGGGAAGTTTCCAGCCTGGTGGTTACAGGAGGGCACAGAGGGAATAATGTTGGCCTGTTTGTTGTCCTCCTCTTGTGTTTTGTTCCAGGCTGCAAAGTTGGCCAATTATGCCAAGTACCAGAGGCTCTGTGATGCTTTCTTCATGCTCTTTGGGCTTGTGTTCATTGTGACACGCTTGGGCATTTATCCCTTCTGGTAAGCACCTCAGGCTGGGAGGGTTTGGGGCTGAGCCTCCAAAGCCTTGCAGCAAAGCCCTGTGGTGTTCAAATCTCTTGCCAAAAGCCCTTGCCCCCCCCCCCCCCTCCAAGGCAGCCTGGAGCAGCAGGGGTCAGCTGGGCACCTGAAGGGAGGCACAGGCTCACAGTGTCACTAAGGTGGGAAGAGACCCCCAAGGATCATCCAGTCCAAGCTGGCAGCACAGAGCTCATGGCACCGAGTGCCACATCCAAGCCCCTCCTGAACACCTCCAGGGGTGGGGACTCCACCACCCCCCTGGGCAGCACATCCCAGTGGTGAATGACTCAGTGAAGAACTTTCTCCTCACTTTGAGTCTAAACCTCCCCTGGCACAGCTTGAGGCTGTGGCCTCTTGTTCTGCTGCTGGGTGCCTGGGAGAAGAGCCCAACCCCCAGCTGGCTACAACCTCCCTGCAGGGAGTTGCAGAGAGCAATGAGGTCTCCCCTGAGCCTCCTCTTCTGCAGGCTGAGCAACCCCAGCTCCCTCAGCCTCTCCTCCCCAGGCTGTGCCCCAGACCCCTCCCCACTTTGTTGCCCTTCTCTGGACCCCTTCCAGCCTCTCAATGTCCTTCTTAACCTGAGGAGCCCAGAGCTGGACACAGGACTCCAGCTGTGGCCTGAGCAGTGCTGAGCACAGGGCAGGATGAGCTCCCTGCTGCTGCTGGCCACACTGCTGCAGGCCAGGCTGCCCTTGGCCCTCCTGGCCCCCTGGGCACACTGCTGGCTCCTGTTCAGGCAGCTGGCAATCAGCACCCCCAGGTCCCTCTCTGCCTGGCAGCTCTCTGCCCCCAGCCTGCAGCTCTGCCTGGGGTTGCTGTGGCCAAAGTGCAGCCCCTGGCACTGGGACCTGTTGGATGCCATCCTGTTGGGCTCTGCCCAGCCTGCCCAGGGCCCTCTGCAGAGCCCTCTGCCCTCTGACTGCCCAACCTCTGCCCCCAGCTTGGTGTCAGCTGCACATCTGCTGCTGCCTGACTCAGTGCCCTCCTCCAGATCATCAATGAGGATATTGATCAGGCTGGGGCCCAGCACTGCTCCCTGGGGCACCCCACTGGTGCCTGGCTGCCAGCTGCCTGTGGCTCCATTCACCAGCACCCTCTGGGCTCAGCCCTCAGGAGTCAGCTTGAGGGAGTGTGGGGAGAGCCTTGATGCACAGCTGGGGCCTCCCCTCCTGCTGCTGGGAGCCTCAGAGGTGCACAGAATGCTCTGGGTTGGAAGGGGCCTCAAAGATCAGCTGCTCCCAACCCCCTGCCATGGGCAGGGACCCCTCTGAGCTCAGCTTGGCTGCTCAGGGCCTCATCCAGCATGGCTTGGCACAGCCCCTTGGGTGTTTTGCCTTTGTCAGCTGCTTGCAGTGCCAGAGGAGCAGCCTGGCCCTGGCAGTGGCTGCCTGGCAGGAGGTGAGGCTCTTGCATCCTGCTGTGGCTCAGCACTGCTGTGAATCCTTAATGCCTTTTCCACTGGCTGCAATGCAATCCCTCAGCTGCCAGAGGAGAGGCTCTGGCTTCACCTCACCTCTAGTCCCTTCCCTCCTGGGTCTCCCAGAGCTGGCTCTGAGAGGAGTGCAGCAGCAGGTGACGAGACACAAACCCACATGCAGCTGCCCACTGAGAGTGGGAGGCTCAGGGGGCCATGGAATGGGTTGGGTTGGAAGGGACCTTGAAGATCCTCCAGTTCCAACCCCCCCTGCCCTGGGCAGGGACCCCTCCCACCAGCCCAGGCTGCTCAGGGCCTCATCCAGCCTGGCCCTGAACAGGTCCAGGGAGGGGGCAGCCCTCAGCCCCCCAGGGCAGAGCTGTTGATGTCCTTCTTGGGTCCCTTGCAGGATTTTGAACACCACCCTGTTTGAAAGCTGGGAACTGATTGGTCCTTACCCTTCCTGGTGGCTCTTCAATGGCCTCCTGCTGACCCTGCAGCTGCTGCACCTCATCTGGTCCTGTCTCATCCTCCGCACTGCCTGCAAGGCACTGGTGAGAGGCAAGGTGAGGCCAGGTGCTGGGCACCCTCCTGCCTCCCTCTGGGCTGGCAAGGGGGGCAGCTGTGCCCCCCAGGGGCTGGCAAGGGCTCAGGGGGGGCACAGCAGGGCTGGGGGTGATGGCAGAAGGGCTCGGGGGGGGCACAGCAAGGATGGGGGTGGTGGCAGCAGGGCTCAGGGGGGGCACAGCAGGGCTCGGGGGGGCACAGCAGGGCTCGGGGGGGCACAGCAGGGCTCGGGGGGGCACAGCAGGGCTCGGGGGGGCACAGCAGGGCTCGGGGGGGGCACAGCAGGGCTCAAGGGGGGCACAGCAGGGCTCAGGGGGGCCACAGAAGGGCTCTGGGGGGGCACAGCAGGGCTCAGGGGGGCACAGCAGGGCCGGGGGGGTGCAGCAGTGCTGCTGACAGGCTCTGGGGCTCCAGCTGGCAGCAGGACAGTTTTCAGCTGTCCTGTGATCCCAGCAGGGGTTGGGCTTTGGAAGGGACCTTCAGGATCATGCAGTGCCAGGGGCAGGGGACACCTCCCAGCAGCCCAGGCTGCCCCAGGCCTCCCCCAGCCTGGCCTGGAGCACCTCCAGGGAGGGGACAGCCACAGCCTCCCTGAGCAGCCTGCTCCAGTGCCTCCCCACCCTCCCTCTCCAGAATTTCTTCCTCACCCTCCTCTCCTCGAGCTTCAGTCCCCTCTGGGAGGGGTTTCCCAGCTCCAGCTGGCTCTGGGGCTGTGAGGGAGGTGCTGCAGCCTCACCCCTGAGCTCTGCCACAGCCTGCTGGCGGCAGGCAGCATGCAGAGGAGGAAGGCAGGGCAGCAGTGCAGTGCCTGGTGGTGACTGGGCTGATGGGGGAGCAGCCTGGCCTCAGGCCTGAGTGCTCTCCTTGGAGTTTGTGCCTCGGGGAGGGGGAGGGGGGGCTGCAGCAGCTGCTGCCCTAGCAGTGAGCAGTGCAGGCTCAGCTGCCAAGCCAAAGGGGTAGCTCAGCTGGGGCAGCATGAGCCAGGGCAAGCCAGCCTGGGAGCCCTGCCCCTCAGCTGCCCCCTCAAGAGAAGCCACTTCCTGTGCAGGCTCCAGGGAGCAGCAGCCAAGCTCCCAGCACAGAAGCCTCCTCTCAGGCAGCTGGTTGGGTTCTGAGCTGGGTTTCCCTCTCTTGAACTTCCTAGCTGCCCCTCCAGGTGGGATGCAGCCTGGACAAGAAGGCTCTGTGGCAGTGGGGGCAGAGGAAGGCAGGGGCCAGAGTCTGCACAGGATCTTTTCCCCCTGTCCCCCCCCCAGCTGCTGCTGCTGCTGCTGTCTTGCTGCCTGTCTCTGCAGCTTGGTTCTGTATCCTGAGGCCTACATCTTTATTCCTTTCCTTGGTTCTCTCCTGCCCAGGTGACCTAGCCAGAGAAAGGACTCTTAAGCTCTGTCTTCCTCACTCTTTCCTCCTTTTTTCTGTGCCAGATTGGAGCTGGACAGTTTCAGCCTTTGCATGTAAGTGTGATCTGTGCTTCTCTTTGGTCACTGGAGGACGTTGGTGGCTGCTCCTGGGCTGACTCACAGGCAGGGCTGTGGTGTGGGGGCTTCAGGAGGTTGCTGCCTTCTCCCCCTGGCTGACTGCAGGCCTGGTTCTGCCTGTGCTCAGGTGCAGAGGGTTGCAGAGGTCGAAGCAGTGCCTTGGGGTTTGCTCCTCTCTGCTGTCAGCTGGCTGCATGGCCTTCACCTTTCTGCTTTGGTTCCACCCCCACCCCCAGAGGCTCTGATCCTGCCTAGGATGGCTCATGGAGTGGTAAATGGTTTGGGTTGGAAGGGACCTTCAGAAGCCATCCAGTCCCAACCCCCTGCAGTCAGCAGGGACATCCCCAGCCAGAGCAGGCTGCCCAGAGCCCCAAACAGCCTGGCCTGGGAGGGTTCCAGGGATGGGGCAGCTGCCACCTCTCTGGGCAGCCAGGGCCAGGCTCTCAGTGGCCTCATCATGAAGAGCTTCTTCCTTCTGTGCTGAGTGGCAGAGGGAGAGCAGCACAGCTGTGGGGAGGAGCAGAGCAGTCCCCTTGTGCCCCGAGGAAGGAGGAGAACTGGAGGGGTTTCTGCTTCCTTCCTTCCAGTGCCCCTTGGAGCTTCCAGCACAGCAGGGGAGTGGGGAAGGAGGCTGCAGGTTGTGGCAGCAGACATCCAGCAGCCTCTCCCAACTGATCCTGCAGATCATTAACTGCCCCTGGCTGGCTCTGTGGCAGCCCTGCCCTCGGGCTCCGGGAGCTGCTTGCCTGCTGCTGCTGCTGCTGCTGGAAAGCCCTGAGCCCAAAGCAAGCAGAGAAGGAACTCCCTGGGCAGCTGCTGGCCCACAGAAGGCTTGCAGGGGGCTGTTAGCTGCAGAGGCAGCAGCTCAGCGCCGCTCAGCACCGCTCAGCACCGCTCGGCTGTGCGGCTCTGGCGCCCTGCCGCCCCCCCGGGCTGTGTTTGCCGTCGGGGCTGGGTCTCGGCTCCCTTCCCTCGCTGCGGTGCTGGGGCAGCGCCCCCCGGTGGCGGCAGCGGGCAGCGGCCTGAGCCTGCCTCTGCCCAGCCGGTCCCAAGCGCCCTGCAGGCCGAACCCGGCTGGATTCGCCGGCAGCCTTTTCCCTGCAGGCACAGCTCTGGAGCAGACCGAGGGCTCGGCGCCGAGCTGCTCCTCCTGCCCCTGAGCTGTGTTAGTTGAGGTCGTGGCTGTCGTTGCTCTCCAGCCTGCTGTCCCAGCTGGCACTTGCTCAGAATTGAGTTCCCAGCACAGGCTGTGAGGGGCTGCAGGCACAGAGTGCAGGCAGGAGCCTGATCAGCTGAGCTGCTTCCTCGTTCAGGGATCAGCCAGGGCCCTGCAGGACTCAGTGTTCTCTGTGGGGCTTGGTCAGGGCACCAGCTGATCATAAAACCCTTTGGTTGGAGATCTTTCAGCCCTCAGCACCACAGCTTTGAAAGCCCCCTCCCCAGGGCTGGGGATACAGCCAGGCCCCTGGGCAGCCTGTGCCAGGCTTTGAGAACCCTTTCAGTGGAGAAGTTTCTTCTGATCTCCAGCCTGAACCTGCCCTGGGGCAACCTGAGGCCACTTCCTCTTGTCCTGTTCCTTGTTGCCTAGCAGAAGAGCCCAACCCCCACCTGGCTCCAGCCTCCTTTCAGGGAGATGCAGAGAGCCAGGAGGTCTCCCCTCAGCCTCCTCTCCTGCAGGCTGGACACCCCCAGCTGCTCCTCCCCAGCCCTCATCTCCAGCCTCACTCTCTCCTCCCCCAGCTTCACTCCATTGCTCCTATCACTACCAGCCCTTGGCAGAAGTCCCTCCCCAGCTTTCTTGCAGGCCCCTGGCAGGCTCCTCAGGAAGGGCAGACTGGCTGGGAGTGAAACTGATATCCCCACCCTGCCCTTTCCAGTGCCTGCTCTGCACCCTCTGGGGGTGCTGGCAGATTCCTCCTGCAGCTCCCAAGTGCCTCAGGGCCCAGATGGCAAAGGGAAGCGGAGCAGGGGAAGGTGGAAGCTGAAGGCTGGGGCACAGCCTTCTGACTGCTGCTCTCTCTCCATGTTTTCCACCTTGCCACTCCTCAACCCCACTGCACCTCCCAGGTGTCCAAAGATGACCGCAGTGACGTGGAGAGCAGCTCTGAGGAGGAGGAGGGGACCTGCAGCAGCACCAAAGGAGCTCTCAGCACCTCCAGCAACGGCTCCAACCCCAGCAACGGCCACGTGGCTGCTGGCCCCTGGGCAGAGGAGGACTAAGGCCTTGGGCTGGCCTTGAGCAGACACAGACTTCTCTTCCAGTGTCCAGATGTGTTGAGCTCCACATTCCCAAGTGATCTTTAATCAAGATACCCTTCCCCCAGGGACCCCCAGCAGACCTGACAGGGGCACAGCCCAGCCCAGTCAAGAGGCTTTGCACGACAAGAAGGGAGAAAGCCAACGACCAGGGGTAGAAATGAAGCTGCAGATCTCACCTGGAGCCAGCTTTGTACTTCAGCCTTTGTCCCACTGATGTTTGCAGAGGTTTCTTTTGTCTCTGGCCAGCTGGGGGTTTCTTTTCACCGGGCTTGACTGCAGGCAGGGCCAGCTTGGGGCTGGGCTGGCTGCTGGCCCCGGGAGGGTCGCCTGGCAGTGAGGGTTTGCTCCAGCACAAGGCTCAGAGGATCTCCTTGGTGCATTCCAGAGCATGGAGAACGTGGAGAGGGGGGGGGGTGGGGGTGGTCCTGTGAGTCTCCCTCCCAGCTGCCCTGTGGCTGCAGCAGAGCCTCTCCCCTCCCTGGGCTCCTGCAGCGAGCTCTGTGCCAGGAGCTGTCCCAGCCTGCTGCCAGGGTGCTACCAGCTGAGGAGGTTACAGCTTCTCTCTCTCTGCTGCCAGGAGGGACCAGGCCAGCCTTTGCTGCCTGTTTTGGTGCTGCAAAGCCCTCTGAAGCCTTGACCCCAGCCCTCCTGCAGTGGGGGGGGAGTGGGTTGGTCGTTGCCCCTAAGCCAGCTCTCCCAGTGCCTTTTTAAATGGTGGAGGTTGCTGTTGGGTTTCCCTCTGCAAGCTGTGGTGTGGAAGACCTTTTCTTCCCTAGGACCTGCTGGATCCAGCTGGCTAAGCCAGGACTTGGGGTGGGGGTGTCCAGTAGTGGGTGAGCTGTGTTTAACTTGCCCCCCACCAAACTGAGGTGTTTCAGCCCTGCTTGTCTCCAAGACAGAAGTGAATGTTGCTGCTCTGATTTGTTTTGCAACCCTGTGGAGGAATCACTGGGCTGGGAAAGCAGCCACCCCCCAACCCCCCACTCCCCCCCTCCACCCCAGGCTTTGCTTCTCTTCTTTTACTCAATGGTACTTGGGGGCAATGGAAGAGCTCTGGGTCAGGTCAGGAGCAGAATTGTGGAACCTTCTTCAGTTGTTACCATTTTATACCATTGTTTACTCTTATCTCTGATTAAAAGATGCTTCAGAAGCTTGGCTGACACCATTCAGCTGGAGGAAACTACAGCAGGCCCACAGCTTGGGAGGAGTGGGGGTTGGTTCTGGGCTGCCCAGTTCAAGAGGGACAGGAGGAGAGGCTGAGGGGCCTGGAGCAGCTCTGTGAGGAGCAGAGGTTGAGAGCCCCTGGGGCTGAGAGCCTGGAGAGGAGCAGCCCCCGGGGGGAGCTGAGCAATGCTCGGCAAGAGCTAAAGGGTGAGGGGCAAGAGGCTGGGGCCAGACTCTGCTCAGTGGTGCCCAGGGCAAGGGGCACAAAGCAGAACACAGGAGGAGAAACTTCTTTGGTGTGAGGCTGCTGGAGGCCTGGAGCAGGCTGCCCAGGGAGGTTGCAGAGTCTCCTCTACAGAGATTCCAAAGGCCCCTGGCTCGCTGTGGCCCTGGGCAAGCTGCTTTGGGTGCCCTGCTGGAGCAGGAGGGGTGGACGGGGTGAGCTCCAGAGGTTCCCCTCCGGTCCCCACGTATCCCCCCCGCGTCTCCTCGCTCCTCTGCAGCCGCTCAGCTGCCAGCCCAGGCGCTGCCCCCGAGGAGGCCTCTCTGAGCCGAGCAGCGCCCAGTTCGGCGCCGGCTGCGGCGCACGGTCGCGGACAGCCCCCACGCCACACCCGCAGCTTTTCACAGCGCTTTTATTGTTCTCCATCTCCTTCCCCCAGCCCGGGGACGCCTCGGCGCCGTTCCCCGGCGCCCTCGCCAGCCGGCATTAGGCGGCACCGGGTCCTCGTCTGCCATCAGCTGTCGGGGCCGGCCGCGGCCTGCCTCTCCTGGCGGCGCTGGAGGATGCGCTGGTAGCGGACGCCGCAGAGGTAGCCGGCGTACACCGTCAGCAGCAGCATGGAACCGGAGAAGGCCTTGTAGCCGAAGTCCGCCAGCTGCTTGCGGGACACCATGGCTGCGCCTGCAACACAAGGCGGCGGTCGGCGGGGCCGGGAGCGCAGCCTCCGCGGCCTCGTCCCGCAGGGATCGGCCTTCCCTCCAGCCCCGCTCCCGTACCTGCGCCTCGGGCTCCGCCGGCGCCGTTCCGCTCCCGGCCGCGGCTCCGCTTCCGGCCGCGGCTCCGCTTCCGGCCGCCGCCCCGCCCCGCTCGTCACGTGGCCGGCCGCGACGCATGCCGGGAAAGCGAGAGCCGCCGGGAAGCGCCGCTGGGGACGCTGCGGCGCCCCCTGGCGAGGGGGTGGTGGCACCGCAGCTCCTCTAGCTCCGGCGCGCCCCAGAACTCCGCCTGCCCCCCCCGCCCCCCTGCCTGCCCCCGGCCCCTGCCTGCCCCCTGCCTGCCCCCGGCCCCTGCCTGCCCCCCGCCCCCCTGCCTGCCCCCCCGCCTGCCCCCTGCCTGCCCCCGGCCCCTGCCTGCCCCCGGCCCCTGCCTGCCCCCCGCCTGCCCCCTGCCTGCCCCCTGCCTGCCCCCGGCCCCTGCCTGCCCCCGGCCTGCCCCCTGCCTGCCCCCGGCCCCTGCCTGCCCCCCCGCCTGCCCCCTGCCTGCCCCCGGCCCCTGCCTGCTCCCCGCCCCCCTGCCTGCCCCCCGCCTGCCCCCCGCCTGCCCCCGGCCCCGCTCTCCTTAGCACAACCCTTGCTGTGTAGCCCAGCACAGGCTGCCCTGCCTGAGGCCATGGTGCCAGCAGCTGCTCAGGGCATGGTGCAGCTGTGCCCAGGGGGTGGTGCAGCTCTGCCCAAGGATGTTGCAGCTCTGCTCAGGGCATGGTGCAGCTCTGGGCAGGGGGTGGTGCAGCTCTGCACCCATGAGGTCCTGGCTGAGGGCCTGAGCCTGTGTGCACAGCCCAAGAGCCTCCCTCAGGATGCCCTCGGGAGGCTGAGCTGCCTGCTGGCTGTGACGGTGCTGGCACAGCCCTGCTCTGCTCCCAGGGCTCTCCTCTGAGGCTGCTTTCCCTCATCCCTTCCCCAGGCTGCTGCACAGCAGCAGCTCCCCGAGGCTGCAGAGCCCTGCAGAGCCTGGATGTGCTGAGGCTGCAGAACATAACTCCAAATGGCAAAGGGAAGACTTTTTATAGCTCTCGAGCTCCAGCACCACTGCAAGGTGTGGGCTGCCTGAAAGCAAGAGGGTCTTGCATGGCCACCCCAGGGTGAGACCTGGGGCCTGCAGCAGGTGCTGGGAGGGCCTGCAGGGCACTGCCAGGAGCAGCACCCAGGTGAGGAGGGATGCACAAAGCCCTGGAATCAGAGAATCAGTAAGGTTGGACAAGACCTCAGAGCTCATCAAGTTCAACCAGCACCTCCTGACAGCTCAACCACGGCTCCAAGTGCCACATCCAGTCCCTTCTTGAACACCTCCGGGGATGGGGACCCCACCACCTCCCTGGGCAGCCAATTGCTCCTTGTGGGAAGACCTTTCTCCTCACCTCCAGCCTCCCACAGCAGAGGAGGCCACAGCCAAGTGCAAGTCCAAAGCACCATTCCAGACCCAGGCTCAAGCCCAGGAGGGAGACTGCAGGGGGAGAGCTCAGGGTCCCTCTCTCTCCTGCAGGAGCCAAAGACTCAAACTGGGATTCCTGCAACCCTCCAAGGCAAAGGCAGCCAGGAGTGGTGGCAGCCCTGCAGGATCCTTTCTCCTCCCTCCAAGCTCTGTGCAGAGCCTCCTGAGGGGAGGCTGCTGCTGGCTACTCTCTGCACAATAGCTCAATTGACTCCAAAGGTCGTGGGGTGCCCGGTGAGAAAGAGGCTAATAAAAGGCACAGAAGCAACTGCAGTGCCAGCAGATTAAATTCCCCCAGCAAGAGGCTGAGCAGAGGGCTGAGCCCTGCAAAGGTCACTCTGTACCAGCTGCATTTCAAAGGCAGGCAGGGAGGAGGCAAGAGCAGGGAGAGCAGCTGAGGAGGGATGGATAGAACCACACAGCAGCTCCCAAGGAGCCAAGGCATCAGAGAAGGGGAGGCCCTGGGGGTCGTGGAGCACTGTGGGGTCCCAGCCCAGCCCCTGCAGGCTGCAGGTAGAAGAGGTTGGATTCTGCTCCCTGCTCGGGCTCAGCCCACAGCCAAGCTTGAAGGCTGGGGAAGAAGCTGGAGGGGACACTGTGTGAGGGAGCAGCGACCTGCAGAGCCATTCTGGCTGTTTCTGGGGCAGCACAGGAGGGTGCAGGGCCGGCAGGGAGCTCTCAGTGCCCTGCGCTGCACTCCTCAGCCAGGCCAGCAGGCAGCAGCCCAAGGAGGGCGACGCAGCAGAGCGGAGAGCCTGGGGGGTTCCTTCTCCTCTCCAGGTTTATTACTGCTTTAAACGCTCCAAGAGGCCACTGCTGGTCAGAGCCCCAGCAGCAGCAGCAGCAGCCAGAGGTGGGGGGAGGGCAGGGGGGGCAGGGAGCATCTCCCTTCTGCCAGTCCGGAGAGGGTCAGTGACCTGCTGGCCACCCCTGGCCGGAGCAAACAGGAGCAGGGCCAGCTCCAGAGGGCCAGAGAGAGGCAGGTGGCAGCCAGCTGAGCAAAGGGCAAGCTCCAAGGGCACAGGGCAGGGCAGGAGAGCTCTGTCCTCTGCGGTGATGTTGGAGGTCTCCTCGTGTCCCTCTCGTGGCCATCGCTGCCCCTTGTGCTGCAGGGCACTGCCCAGCCCCCCACAGGAGGGGGGGAAGGGAAGTGTGGGACCTGCTCCTGGGAAGCCCCAGGCAGGAGAAGCAGGGAGCAGGCTAAGGCACAGACTGGAGCAGAGAGAAGGCAGAAAGCTGCCCTGGATCCTTCACCCAAAAGCAAGGAGCTGCTTTGCCAGGGCTCCCACAGCCCCCAGGCTGCTCAGTAAGACTTTGGGGCAGTTGGTCCCTGCACTGCTGAAGCCAAGCCAGAGGACAGAGTGCCAGGAGGGGGAAAGGCTGCCCAGGCACAGAATTAGCACAGGCAGAGCTGTGCCAGCAGGGGAGTTCCCCAGGGGTGAGGATGTTTGACTGAGAGAGCAAAAAAAAAAACCCTGAACAAACAAACTCTGAAGCCTCCCTCTGGGGCTGCCTCTCACACACAGAGCTTCAGCCCCACCGTGGGGCAGCAGCAGTGGGGGGGTGGCTGTGCAAGCAGCACAGGGCAGGGTGGCACAGAAGCCTTCCTGTGCTGCTGCTGGGCAGGTGGAAGAGGGACTGCCAGAGTCCCAGGCTGCACAGGGCTGGAAGGGACCCTCCAAGGGGGTCCAACCCCCCCCTCCCCTGCAGTCAGCAGGGACACCTCCAGCCAGAGCAGGCTGCCCAGGCCCACAGCAAGGCTGTCTGCAGAGGTTTGGGCTCAAACCACGTCCCTGAGCAGCCTGTCCCAGCCCCTTTGAAAGCCCCCCAAGGAGCTTCAGGCAGCCTGGCAGGGAGCTGTGCCCTCCCCACGAGACACTGGAGCCCAAAGCAACAGCAGCAAGCAGGAAAGGGCTGGGGTCATGCAGAGTGGCCCTGTGGGGCCAGCAGCAAAGCTCATCCCCCCCCCTGGCAGTGCCTCCTGCACCACCCCTGTGCATCCAGGTGAGCTGGCAGAGACCTTCTGAGAACTGAATCCAGCGTGGCAAGAGAAAAGAGACCAGAGGAAGATGCTCAGCCCTGTTGAGGGCCAAGCTGAGAGCAGCAGAAGCTAAATGAGCCCTTCAAAGAGAGAAGGAGACCAGCAGGTACCTCTGTGCTGGTGCCAGGCTCAGGCTGGCAGTGTCCTGGGCTGAGACAGGGGAGCTCTGCCCTCCCAGCACTGCAGAGGGTGCCAGGGGATGCTCCCTGCTCACAAAGCAGAGCCAGAGGGTGTGGGCAGGAGCTCTGCACCCATCCCAGCAGGGTCAGGGACCCCTCACATGTGCACAGGGTGGTTCTGCAGGCACTGGATGACATCAGTGACAGGTTTGCCCTCGTAGCAGATCCTGTACACAGCTGTGAAGAGGGGGAACCTGTGGGCAGATGAACAAAGTCACTCCTGGCCCTGGCCCCACCAGCTGCTGCTGCAGGATGCAGTGGGCAGGAGCTGGTGGGATGGTGGCTTGGCAGCCCCTCAGAGCCCCCTGCTCTGAGGGGGGCAGTGCACAGTGACCTGAGCAGAGAGACACCAAGGGTGGGCAGAGCCTGGCACAGGCTGCCCAGGGAGGCAGCTGGAGCTGTTCAGGGCCGGGCTGGATGAGGCCCTGAGCAACCTGGGCTGGTGGGAGGGGTCCCTGCCCGTGGGAGGGGTCCCTGCCCGTGGCAGGAGGCTGGAGCTGGCTGAGCTTTAAGGTCCCTCCCAACCCAACCCCATTGTGTGATTCGCTGAGCTCCCCCTCCTGCAGCTGCAGGGAAGCCCCCAGCCCAGCCCGGGGGAGCAGGCAGGAGGGGAGGGGTCCGCACTCACTTCTCCACCGCATTCTTGCTTTGAAGGATGCGATGCAGCTCAGCGGACGTCTGGGGGCCCTGCAGC
This sequence comes from Dryobates pubescens, assembly GCF_014839835.1. Classification (NCBI taxonomy): domain Eukaryota; kingdom Metazoa; phylum Chordata; class Aves; order Piciformes; family Picidae; genus Dryobates; species Dryobates pubescens. The sequence continues at coordinate 1,079,314 of NC_071651.1, forward strand.
TTCTGCCCGTTCAGCATCTCCTTCTCCAGCTGCTCCAGGGACTGAAACGACCCAACAGAGGCAGAGCTGCTCAGAAGGGCTTGGGGAGGGGGATAGGATGAGGGACAATGGATTGAAACTGGAGCAGGGCAGATTGAGGTTGGACCTCAGCTCTGCACCCTGAGGGTGGTGAACGCTGGCACAGGTTGCCCAGGGGATGTAGTTTGAAGCTCCATCCCTGGAGCCAGGCTGTGCCACTGGGCAGTGCCTGCAGGACCCCTTGGTGCTGCTGGGGTCCCCCCTGCTCCACGCCGGACCCCTCGGGGCTGCTGGTCCCCCTTGCTCAACACAGGACCCCTCGGGGCTGCTGGGGGTCCCCTGCTCAGCACAGGACCCCTCGGTGCTGCTGGGGTCTCCCCTGTTCAGCATGCTCCAGAGATGCTGCAGGACCCTTCGGGGTTACTGGGTTCCCCCTGCTCCGCACAGGACCCCTGGGGGCTGCTGGGGGTCCCCCCTGTTCAGCAGGCTCCAGAGCTGCTGCAGGACCCCTCGGCGCTGCCGGGGGTCCCCTGCTCAGCACAGGACCCCTCGGGGTTACTGGGTTCCCCCTGCTCCGTACAGGACCCCTCGGGGCGGCTGGGGTCCCCCCTGCTCCGCACAGGACCCCTCCCGGCTGCTGGGGGTCCCCCCTGCTCCGCACAGGACCCCTCGGGGCTGCTGCTCCGCTCCCCGCTCACCTTGCCGGTCCTGGCGAAGGCTTCGGCCACCCTGCGGTTGCGGCCGCCGTAGCAGGTGGTGATGAGGTCCGCGACCCCACAGCTCTCCAGGAAGGTGGAGGAGGTGACGGGGCCCTTGCAGAAGAGCTTGGCAAAGGCAATCATCTCCATCAGCCCCAGGCGGATCACGGCAGCCTTGGTGTTGTCTCCGTAGCCGAGGCCGTCGCAGAACCCTGCCCCCACGGCCACAACGTTCTGCAACACAGCAGCAGCAGCGTGGAGGGCGCTGCTCAGGGGCTGTGCCGTGGCCAGAGGGTGATCAAATCCTCTTAGCTGGAGGAGACCTTTAAGCCAGATGATCTTTCGAGGTCCCCTGAAACTCTTCTGTGATGCTCATCCAGCCCAACCAGTCTCCAGCTCTGCCCAGGCTGCTCCCAGCTCCTGGCCCTCAGCACCACAGCTCTGAAACCCCCTCCCAGGGGTGGGGATGCAGCCACCTCCCTGGGCAGCCTGTGCCAGGCTTTGGCAACCCTCCCAGGGAAGAAGTTTCTTTTGAGGTCCAACCTGAACCTCCCCTAGGGCAGCCTCAGGACATTTCTTCCTGTCCTCTCCCTTGTTCCTTAGAAGAGACCAAACCCCACCTGGCTCCAACCTTCCTTTCAGGCAGTTGAAGAGAGCCACAAGGTCTTCCCTCAGCCTCCTTTTCCCCAGGCTGGACACCCCCCCAGCTCCCTCAGCTGCTCCTCCCCTGCTCTCCAGACCCTTCCCCAGCTTCATTGCCCTTCTCTGGCCCTGCCCCAGCCCTCAAAGTCCTTCCTGGGGTGAAGTGCCCAGAGCTGACCCCAGGATTCCAGGTGTGGCTTCGACAGTGCCCAGCCCCCAGGGGGACCATCCCTGCTTTGGTGCTGCTGGCCACCCCATTCCCAATGCAGGACACAGTGTCCCTGGGAGATTCCCCAGCCCTGGCTGCACTCTGTGCCAGTGAGCATCATCCCTGCAAGCAGCTCCACAAGACCCATCCACAGCTCCCTCCAAAGCCTGGTCTGTGCCACGGGGTAACACCCAGCGGGGCTCACCCAGCTGGCAGCTCCTCCCCTGCGCTCCCAGCAGAGCCCTGGAGAGCCACAGGCCCTGCAGCCCCCAGGGAGCAGCTCTCCCACCTTGAGGGCCCCACAGATCTCCACGGTGTCAGCTTCCTTCACCACTGTCACCCGAAAGTTTGGGGTCTGCATCAGCTCCTTCAGCTCCTGCCCATGCTCCAGGTTCTTGCAGCCTGATGAGGCAAAGGAACAAGGAGGATGGTGATGGGAGGCAGCCAAAGGTAGGGCTGAGCTGCTCTCCTGCCCAGTGGTGTGCAGCAAGAACCATGGAACCGTCGAGGGCTGGAGAAGCCTTCCCAGGTCATCCATCAACCCCCACGGCCACCAAACCGCTGCACCTCCAGGCTGGAGACTCCAGCACCTCCCTGGGCAGCCTCAAGGGGAAGAAGATTCTTCTGATGCCCAACCTCAGCCTGGCCTGGTACAGCTTGAGGCCATTTCCCCTTCTCCTGCCATTAGTTAGGAGAGGGGGAACCCAGTGCCCAACCCATGCATGCTCCACGTGCCAAGCACAAGCTGGCTGCCAGGCAAGCAAGGCTCAGCCTTGGACTTTTCCCAGGAGGTGAGGACAGTTCCCCCCTGCTGTGTCAAGCAGGACAGGAACAGCAGGCCCAGGACAGCCAAAGCACCTCCCCAGCTTCTCATCTGGAGGTTTGGAGGCTGCAGGGTCCTGCGCAGGAGCGCTGCTGAGAGAGGAGCAGGATGTGGCTGCACCTCCCCAGGCTCTGCAGCCTCCTCCATGGCACGTTGGCCTTTGTTCCAAACACAGACACTTTGAATCCCCCCACTTCTAACTCAGCAAACTGCTCTGTTGGTTTTGGCTGCTGTGCAGGATCCACAGCCTGCAGGGCTGCTCCCAGCAGCAGCAGCAGCAGCAGCAGCAGCAGCCACCAGATGAACTTTACAGCGGCCCTGGCTGGCAAGGAGAGGAGATCCAAGGTGGATGTCCCTTGGAGCCCCAGGAAATGAAGGCAGGAACTCGACTTCTAAAGGGCCTTTTGGTGTCCAGCCTTTAAGTTTGTGCCCCAGCAAGCTGCCTGCTGCAGGATCCATGCTGGCAGAGCTTTCAGGCACTGCTCTGCATGGAGGGAGCAAACCCCCCCCCCCAGCTCACCCAGCCCCCCCCCCACAGCCTTGCTGCCTCCACAGGGAGAAAGGGTTGGATCCCCACGGCCTGAAGCTGCACCAGGCTCAGCCCTCTGCCTCCCCCTGCTCCCAGGAGGTGAAGGCTGCCAGGGAGGAGGCCTGGAGGCTCCTCACCGATGGTGGTTTCGCAGAACTTCTCCTCTGCCACCTCGCTGGCGATGTTGGCTCCCATCAGGACGCTCATCTCTATGCCCAGCTTCTCGTGGATGATGTCTGAGATCAGCCTCAGCCCCTGTGGTCCTTCATCCACCCCCTGGGGGGACGACCAGGGGCAGAGGTGAGCACCTGCCCCGCTGCTGACCCGGCCTCCCGCCTCACTCCTGCCCTTCCTGTGCTGCAATGCTGCAGCTCTCATCCCAGCAGCCCTCTCCCCAGTGCTCGGCTGCACCCCACACCTCAGAGCCCTTGAGACCTCCCTGCTCCCCCCCCAACTCCCCACAGGGACTCTGCCCCACTTCCCACACCCTTCCCCACACCTCCATTTTCTGGCCCCAGCCCCTTCATGCCAGGCTGCTTCCAGCCAAGCTCCCCTGGGCCGGTGCCCTGCCAGCTGCCAGGCTCCTGCTCACACCTTGATGAGAGACATCCCAACAGCCTCCTTCTTCACGTGGCCCTTGAGCTGGTCACAGACCTTGGCAATGAACTGGTGTGGCACCACGAAGAGGAGGATGTCAGCCCCAGCACAGGCTTTCAGTAGGTCTGGCTCTGCCACCTGAGGTGAGTGTGACTGGCATCAGGGCCCTGTGCCTCTGGCCGAGCAGTGAGATGTGTCCTGAGCCCAGGACAAAGGGGGCAAGGGACATGGGAGGAACGTCTGGAAGGGAAGGAAGGGCACAAAGTCGCTGCCCTGAGGTCCCCCTGGGGCTGGGGAGCAGAGCAGCCTGAGCTGATCCCACAGGAGTGCTGGGAGGAGCTGGGGTTGTTCTGGGGACCTCAGCACGGCAGTGCCGGCGAGGGGCTGAGTGCCAGGCGTGGGGCAGCAGCCCCCAAGGGCTCTCCGCTGGCTGCCAGCTCGGCTGCGGCCGCATGGCCTCAAGCCCAGGCTGAGGGATGCCAGAGCAGGGCCAAAGGTGGGCAGTGAGAGCAGCCAGGGCCGAGGCTCCGCCAAGCGCAGACCAAGGTCACAGGGAGGGTGAAATCGAGTCCGGTGCAGCCCGGTGCAGCTCGGTGCAGCTCGGTGCAGCTCGGTGCATCCCCTGCCTGCGCAGGCGGCCGCCGGCAGAGTTGTTCATCGCCTCTCGGCGGCTGCCGGCGGCGCCGGTGCCCGGACTCACCACGTTGGGAGGCAGTTTGTGCCCCGGCAGGTACTTGACGTTCTCATGCTCCGTGTTGATGATGTCGGTGAGGCGCCGGCCGCCCACCTCCTCCTCCAGCACCCACATCGTCACCTGCGGCTGGAAGGCGCCGAGCCGAGCCGCGTTGCTGCCGGCGATCTTGGCGATGGCAGAGCCCCTGCGGGGGGCACAGCGGAGCTGCGGAGCGGGCACCGAGGCTGCCGGCAGCAGCGCTTCGCCCCGCGGCTCGCCGGGGGCCGAAGCGGCGGCTTGCGGCGGGCGGGACGGACACGGCGCCGTGCCCCGGGGCGGGCGGGCAGCGGGCGGAGGGCACTCACCAGTTGCCAGAGCCCACGATGCAAACCTTCTTGCCACCCATGGTGCGGGGAGCCCGGGCGCTGCGCGGCGCCCGGCCCCCGCCGCTATTTCAGGGCCACCCCGGAGCAGGGGCGGCCCCGGTCCGCCCCCGGCTCCGCCTCGGCCCCGAGCGGGCAGCGCCGGCCGCCGGCCCGGGCAGGGCTCCGGGGGCTGCAGGTGCAGAGCGGCTGTCCCGGTGACAGGCTGCGGAGCCTCTCCTCCTCCTTTTGCCTCCAATGATTTTGCTCTACCTTTGCCCCTCCAGGGGACAGCCACGGCCCCGCCGGCCGCGGAGCCCAGCCCTGCTCCCGGCCTCAGCCCTGAGAGGTGATTGTCCCCCGGACAGGGCACTGGGGGGGCCACGGCTGGAATGCTGGGGTCAGTTCTGGGCCCCTCACTCCACGGTGGTCATTGAAGGGATGGAGCAGGGCCAGAGAAGGGCAACAGAGCTGGGGAAGGGGCTGGAGGAGAGGGCTGGGGAGGAGCAGCTGAGGGAGCTGGGGGGGAGTTAAGGCTGGAGAAGAGGAGGCTGAGGGGAGACCTCCTGGCTCTCTGCAGCTCCCTGAGAGGAGGCTGCAGCCAGCTGGGGCTCAGCCTCTTCTCCCACAGGACAAGGGACAGGACAAGGGCCTGAAGCTGCCCCAGGGGAGGCTTAGGTTGAAGAGGAGGAACAATTTCTGCCCTGCAAGGGTGGTCAGGCCTTGGGACAGGCTGCCCAGGGGGGTGGTGGAGTTCCCATCCCTGGAGGGGTTTCAAAGCCACTGATCTGGCTGAGGGCCATGGGTCAGCCTTGGCAGAGCTGCAGCATGCAGGCACTGGGTGAGCCTCGAGGGTTGTGCTGGGGCACAACCACTCTGTGCTTCTGTGCCCTCAGGCAAAGAGTCCTTTGCTCTCCCCCACACAGGATCCTTCCTGCCCTGCAGCAGTGTTTGGAACCCCTGGATGCAACCTTTGGGGCACAGTTCCCTCCAAACCCTGCCCTGGGTGGGGGGCACTGCCAGGCAGGGGTTGGGGGCTGCCCAGCTGTTAGCAGCAGCTTGGGCACCAAGCCCCAGGGCTCCCAGGTCTGAGCACCACGAAGGCAGGCTGCAGGGGCTGCAGGGGCTGAGCAGGCTGCAGGGGGCTGAGCAGGGGGCTGAGCAGGCTGCAGGGGGCTGAGCAGGCTGCAGGGGGCTGAGCAGGGGGCTGAGCAGGCTGCAGGGGGCTGAGCAGGCTGCAGGGGCTGCAGGGGGCTGAGCAGGCTGCAGGGGGCTGAGCAGGCTGCAGGGGGCTGAGCAGGGGGCTGAGCAGGCTGCAGGGGGCTGAGCAGGCTGCAGGGGCTGCAGGGGCTGAGCAGGCTGCAGGGGGCTGAGCAGGCTGCTGAGCAGGCTGCAGGGGGCTGAGCAGGCTGCTGAGCAGGCTGCAGGGGGCTGAGCAGGCTGCTGAGCAGGCTGCAGGGGGCTGAGCAGGCTGCTGAGCAGGCTGCAGGGGGCTGAGCAGGCTGCAGGGGGCTGAGCAGGCTGCAGGGGGCTGAGCAGGCTGCAGGGGCTGCAGGGGGCTGAGCAGGCTGCAGGGGCTGCAGGGGGCTGAGCAGGCTGCAGGGGGCTGAGCAGGCTGCAGGGGCTGCAGGGGGCTGAGCAGGCTGCAGGGGGCTGAGCAGGCTGCAGGGGCTGCAGGGGGCTGAGCAGGCTGCAGGGGGCTGAGCAGGCTGCAGGGGCTGCAGGGGGCTGAGCAGGCTGCAGGGGGCTGAGCAGGCTGCAGGGGGCTGAGCAGGCTGCAGGGGGCTGCAGGGGCTGAGCAGGCTGCTGAGCAGGCTGCAGGGGGCTGAGCAGGCTGCAGGGGCTGCAGGGGGCTGAGCAGGCTGCAGGGGGCTGCAGGCTGAGGCAGGAGCTCCCTCCAGGAGAGGCTCCCTATAAAAGGCCAAAATATGAAGCTCGTTTTCTCTGCAGCCTCCTACCCCTCTTGGCTCTGTTTCAGCAGCAGCTGGAGATGATCCTGAGCCAGCCCAGGCCAGCACACAAGGGGGCAGCAGCCACGGGCCCTGGCAGCAGCACAGGCAGGGCAGCCCCTGCCCCTGGGCTCTGCTGAGACCCCACCTGAAGCACTGCCTCCAGTCCTGGGGCCCCCTGCACAAGAAGGACCTGGAGAGGGTTCAGAGGAGGCCAGGAGAGGGCTGGAGACGCTCCCCTGGGGGTACAGGATGAGAGAGTTGGGGCTGTTCAGCCTGGAGAGGGCTCCAGGGAGACCTCAGAGCAGCCTTGCAGCTCCTGAAGGGGCTCCAGGAGAGCTGGGGAGGGACTCAGACAAGGGCTGGGAGCGCCAGGCCGAGGGACAATGGCTTTGAGCTGGGAGAGAGGAGACTGAGACTGGAAAGGAGGAAGAAATTCCTTCCAGTGAGGCTGGGGAGACTCTGGAGCAGGCTGCCCAGGGAGGCTGTGGCTGCCTCCTGCCTGGAGCTGTTCAAGGCCAGGCTGGGTGAGGCCTGCAGCAACCTGGGCTGGGGGGAGGGGTCCCTGCCCCTGGCAGGGGCTTGCAGCTGCCTGCTCCTGAAGCTCCCTTCCACCCCAACCCATCCCAGGGCTCCAGGCAGCTGCAGCCAGGGCAGCTGCTGAGCAAAAGCATCCTGTGGGCCCAGGAGAGAGGGCTCCAGGGCAGCTGTGGTGCTGGCTGCTGGGCACAGCACAGGCAGTGCAAGGGGTCAGGGAGAGGCTCCTGGGAGAGCTTCCTTCACAGGAGACTTTTATTCCAACTGGGAGCTGCCTACAGGAGGATACAGTACAAAAGAGATCTTGGTCCGTGGCTGGGCAGCAGCTGCTCTGCCCCAGCCTGCCCTGCCCTGCCCCCAGGGGCCCTCAGCACCATCCTGCCCTCTGCCCCTCAGCACCCAGACCCCCACCCCAGGAGCAGGGAAGAGCCACTCAGGAGGGGGGCACAGGAGAAGGGAGGTTGAGAGCCTGTGACTCACAGACAGGGCAGGGCCAGGCAGGCTCCCACCCCCACAGCCACCCTCCCACCACCCCCCCCCCCAGCTGGGGGTGAGGGTGAGGAGGGGGCTGGCAGCCACCCCGAGGGCCCCTGACCACCTTTCAAGTCAGTTTCATCCCAGTCCCCAGCAGGAAGGCTGAGATCCAGGGGAGAAGCTTCTCCCTTACAGCTGCCCTGCCAACCCCCCAGGAACTGAGCCCCCCCCCCCCCAGGGGCAGCTGCTTGGCCCCCCCTGAGCCATGCTGGGCCCCACTGCAGCCCCCCCAGACCTAACCCTGGACTACAACCCACAGCAGCCTCAGGGGGGAAGCCTCCAACACAGGCCTGGAGCTCTGCCTGTGCCCAAGGGCTGTCCTTACACCCCTCAGACCCACACCCCCCAAGCAGCCTCTGGTTCCCCTCCCCACCCAGACCCACACCCCCCAAGCAGCCTCTGGACCCCCCCCCTCAGATCCATACCCCCCCAGAAGCCTCTGGACCCCTCCCCAGCAAGAGACAGAGCAGAAATGGCCCCAAGGAATGAGCAGAGCAGCAGAGAGCTGCTGCAGTGTGAGGGGCACAGGAGGCAGGGCCTGGGGGGGCACAGGAGGCAGGACCCGGGGGGGGGGCAGGAGGAAGAAGGGCCCGGGGGGGGGTGGGGGGGGGGGCAGAGGAGGAGGCAGGGCCCAGAGAGAGGTAGAGGAAGAAGGGCCCGGGGGGGGTGGGGGGCAGAGGAGGCAGGGCCTGGGGTGGGTTGGGGAGAGAGGAAGAAGAGCCCAGAGGGGGGCACAGGAAGAGGCAGGGCCTGGGGGGGTTGGGGGGGAGAGGAAGAAGAGCCCAGAGAGAGGCAGAGGAAGAAGGGCTTGGGGGGGGGGGCAGGGGGCACAGGAGGAGGAAGGGCCCAGGGTAGGGTGGGGCAGAGGAGGCAGGGCCCAGGGGGGCAGAAGCAATCCTCAGGCAGCCCAGGAACCCCCCAAGGAGCAGGGGCCTGAGGCAGCCCAGTGCAGCAGCAGCCCCCCAGGGAGGGAGGGAGGGCAGGGAGGTATCTCAGCTCCTGGCACCCTGCTGCCAAATGAGGCAGGGAAGGGCCCAGCCCCACCAGCAGCCCCCCTGGAGCAGACCCAGGTCTCAGCTGAGCCCCAGGCCAGCTGCTGGTTGGAGTGGGGAGAGGCTGTGGCTGCTGAACTGCAGGAAGGCCCCAGGCCAGCAGTGGGGCTGAGGACCCTGCAGGCAGTGCAGAGCCACAGGGAGGCTCCTGGAAGCCTCCAGGCCTGGCAAGGCAACAGTCCAGGAAGAGAAGCAGGTAGAAATGTGTGCTCCTTAGAGCCTGCCCTGCTGGCCACAGCCCAGCAGGGCCCAGGTGTGGCCTCCACAGGGACAAAGCCTCCCTGCTGGAGGGGGAGGATGTCAGCCTCAGCAGCACAGCCTCAGCAGCAGCTGGGGAGGAGAGGCCAGGCCAGGGGCAGCCTATGTGTTCCTGATGCCCAGGGCCTGCTCCAGCTCCTGGCGCCTCTGCTGCACCTGCAAGAGAAGCCAGAGCCAGGCTCAGGGGAGGGGGCAGCACCCACAGCACCCAAGGGACACAGCACCCAGCTGGGGAAAGGCAGAACTCCAACTGGGCCTCGACCTTAAAGGTCTTCTCCAACCTGAAGAGGGACAGGGAAGGGCTGGAGAGAGTCCAGAGGAGGCTGGGGAGGTGCTGAGGGGCCTGGAGCAGCTCTGGGAGGAGCAGAGGCTGAGAGCCTGCAGCAGAGCAGCCCCAGGGGGGTCTGAGCAGGAGCTGAAGGAGCTGGGGGGGTTGGGCAAGGGGCTGGCATCTGCCCAGTGGTGCCCAGGGCCAGCCCAAGGGGCACAGAGTGGAGCCCAGGAGGGGGAAAGCTGTTTGGGGGGAGGCTGCTGGGGGCCTGGAGCTGCCCAGGGAGGTTGTGGAAGCCACAGCTGGAGGGCTGGGGCCAGCTCTGGGCTCCCCCAGCTCAAGAGGGACAGAGAAGGGCTGGGGAGAGCCCAGGGAGGGTTGGGAGGATGATGAAGGAGCAGAGGCTGAGAGCCTGCAGCAGAGCAGCCCCAGAGGGGCTCTGAGCAGCAGCTGAAGGAGCTGTGGGGGGCAAGAGGCTGGGGCCAGACTCTGCTGAGTGCTGCCCAGGGCCAGCCCAAGGGGCAGGGGGCACAAACTGGAATGCAAAAGGAGAAACTTCTCAGGTGTGAGGCTGCAGAGCCCTGGGGCAGGCTGCCCAGAGGGGGTGTGGAGCCTCCTGCTCTGGAGAGCTTCCAACCCCCCCTGGGCACTGTGCCCCTGGGCAGGCTGCTGGGGGGAGCCCTGCTGGAGCAGGGGGCTTGGACTGGGGGAGCTCCAGAGGTCCCTTCCAGCCCCTCCCTGCTGGGCTCCTGTGAGAATTGACTCTGTGACTCAGCTCTGCAGGACCAAGAGGCATTGGCAGCACCTCCAGGTGGAGCTTGGCACTCCTGGCAGTGCCACCCTGTGCCATGGCCTCGAGCAGCCTGCTGCAGTGGGAGGTGTCCCCCCCGTGGGGGACCCTCTGTGGTCCCTTCCCAGCCAAACCCCTTCCATGGCTCTGCTCTGGGGGGGGGGGGCCCAGCTGCATCAGCAGTGCCTGCAGGGGCAGCCTGGCACTGCCCCTTCCCCTGGGACACCCCCCAGAGCAGAGGGATCCCTGCTGGGGGACACTCACCTTGGAGTAGAAATATCTGCAGACAGCTTCCTGAGCCCAGGGCTGGAAGTAGAACTCAGCTCTCCTCTCCTCCTCGGGATTCCCAACCACATCAGTCATGGTCTGGGGAGCACAAAGGACACACAGCAGCTGAGGGAGTGCAGCTCAGGCCCTGCTGAGCCCTCCCACACCTCCTCCCCCTGTCCTCAAAGCAGCTTCGGCGCCCTCAGGTCAGGCTCTGAGGCCTGAGCGCAGCTGCAGCCCAGCCTGCAGGGCAGGAAATGGCCTCTGGTCCCTCCGTGGGGGCTGCTCCGGTGAGGGCCCCGCGGCTGGAGCCACCCTGCAGGCAAGGCAGAGCTGCCTCTCACCTTTAAGTCCCTGCACTGGGACTGCAGCCAGTCGTTGATGAAGCCCTGAGGGTCCCGGGCAAAGCTCAGCATGAACTCCCGCTGGGTCTTCAGCTGGTTAATTGTCTCTATTGTCTCATGGATCTGCGGGACAGAGGCACAGGCAGGGAAGGGCTGAGCAGGGCCAGCGCTCAGCAGCCTCAGGAGAGGCAGCAGCTGAGGCTCAGCTCTTCCCCTCCCCTGCTTGGGCTCCATCCAGCTCGGGTTTGCAGCTCCCAGATCCCTGCTCTGGAGATTCCCCCAAGGCTCAAAGCGTTCGGGGGGGAACCTCAGGGTCCAGGCAGAGTCACCTCAGGGAGCCTGGCTGCAGAGAGCAACCCCAGAGCCCCTCCTCAGGGGGCTGAACCCCCTCCCAGAGCCCCTCCTCAGGGGGCTGAACCCCCTCCCAGAGCCCCTCCTCAAGGGGCTGAACCCCCCAGAGCCCCTCCTCAGGGGGCTGAACCCCCTCCCAGAGCCCTTCCTCAGGGGGCTGAACCCCCCCCCCAGAGCCCTTCCTCAGGGGGCTGAACCCCCTCCCAGAGCCCTTCCTCAGGGGGCTGAACCCCCTCCCAAAGCCCTTCCTCAGGGGGCTGAACCCCCTCCCAGAGCCCCTCCTCAGGGGGCTGAACCCCCTCCCAGAGCCCTTCCTCAGGGGGCTGAACCTCCCAGAGCCCCTCCTCAGGGGGCTGAACCCCCTCCCAGAGCCCCTCCTCAGGGGGCTGAACCCCCTCCCAGAGCCCCTCCTCAGGGGGCTGAACCCCCTCCCAGAGCCCCTCCTCAGGGGGCTGAACCCCCTCCCAGAGCCCCTCCTCAGGGGGCTGAACCCCCTCCCAGAGCCCTTCCTCAGGGGGCTGAACCCCCCCCCCAGAGCCCTTCCTCAGGGGGCTGAACCCCCTCCCAGAGCCCTTCCTCAGGGGGCTGAATCCCCTCCCAGAGCCCTTCCTCAGGGGGCTGAACCCCCTCCCAGAGCCCTTCCTCAGGGGGCTGAACCCCCTCCCAGAGCCCCTCCTCAGGGGGCTGAACCCCCTCCCAGAGCCCTTCCTCAGGGGGCTGAACCCCCTCCCAGAGCCCTTCCTCAGGGGGCTGAACCCCCTCCCAGAGCCCTTCCTCAGGGGGCTGAACCCCCTCCCAGAGCCCCTCCTCAGGGGGCTGAACCCCCTCCCAGAGCCCCTCCTCAGGGGGCTGAACCCCCTCCCAGAGCCCTTCCTCAGGGGGCTGCCCCAGGCCCCTCAGCAGCTTCCCAGCAGTTCCCTGTCCCTCTCCAACTGGGGAGCCCAGACCTGGCCCCAGACCCCCAGGTGTGGCCTCCCTAGGGCAGAGCAGAGGAGGAGGAGGAGGAGGAGGAGAACCTCTCTCAACCTGCTGCTGGCCACACTCCTCTGAACTCCCCCCCAGGAGACCTCTGCCCAGCCCTGCTCAGCACACTGCAGCTCTCAGCTCAACTCCTGCCCTCCCCCCTCCTGCTTCAGACCTTTCCACCCAGCCAGGAGGAGGCCAGGCCCCAAGGAGCTCTTCCTACCTTGTTATCCAGGGCAGCAATTTCCTGCTGGCTGGCAGTGGACAGCAGGAAGGAATTCATCTGAGTCTTTAAGGTATCATCCACCTCCACATCGATGTCATAGCAAGCTGTCTTCTTCTGGTCATTTGGATCCACACTGGAGGCAGCCAGGAGGGAAGGAGCTGCAGTGAGGGCTCAAGAAAGCAGCACATGGAGCCCCTGGGCTGTGGGCAGGGAGCTGCCAGGCTGGGCTCAGCTTCAGCTCTGGCACCAAGCAGCAAAGCCCCACTGAGGCCTGCAGCACAAGGAGCAGGAGGTTGCTCCAGGCAGGCTTCCCTCTACAGGAGGGAGAGGGCAGGGAGAGGGAGAGGGCAGGGAGAGGGAGAGGGCAGGGAGAGGGAGAGGGCAGGGAGAGGGAGAGGGCAGGGAGAGGGAGAGGGCAGGGAGAGGGAGAGGGCAGGGAGAGGGAGAGGGCAGGGAGAGGGGGAGGGCAGGGAGAGGGGGAGGGCAGGGAGAGGGGGAGGGCAGGGAGAGGGGGAGGGCAGGGAGAGGGGGAGGGCAGGGAGAGGGAGAGGGCAGGGAGAGGGAGAGGGCAGGGAGAGGGAGAGGGCAGGGAGAGGGAGAGGGCAGGGAGAGGGGGAGGGCAGGGAGAGGGAGAGGGCCACTGCTGCTGCAAAGCAGAATCACCTTCCAGAAGGGAGCTCTGTGGGGAAGGAGCTGGCAGCCCTGCTGGGCAGGCTGCCCATCAGCCAAGGAGGGGCCAATAAGGCCAATGGTCTCCTGGGGTGCATCAGGAAGAGTGCAGCCAGCAGGCTGAGAGAGGCTCTCCTCTGCCCTGCCCTGCTGAGGCCACAGCTGGGATCCTGGCTCCAGCTCAGGGCTCCCCAGTGCAAGAGGGTCAGGGTCAGGCCATGTCCTCTGCAGCCTGCTGGGGGTGACCCTGCTGGGCCCCAGAGGTCTCTGCCAACCCCAACCCTGATGGGGTGGTTGATGATGGGCTCTGGGGGTACCCAGCCTCACCTGATGAGGTGATGATGCTGATGGGCTCTGGGGGCTCCCCAGCCTCACCTGATGAGGTGATGCTGCTGATGGGCTCTGGGGGTACCCAGCCTCACCTGATGAGGTGATGATGCTGATGGGCTCTGGGGGTACCCCAGCCTCACCTGATGAGGTGATGATGCTGATGGGCTTGGGGGCTCCCCAGCCTCACCTGATGAGGTGATGATGCTGATGGGCTCTGGGGGTACCCCAGCCTCACCTGATGAGGTGATGATGCTGATGGGCTCTGGGGGTACCCAGCCTCACCTGATGAGGTGATGATGCTGATGGGCTCTGGGGGTACCCAGCCTCACCTGATGAGGTGATGATGCTGATGGGCTCTGGGGGTACCCAGCCTCACCTGATGAGGTGATGATGCTGATGGGCTCTGGGGGCTCCCCAGCCTCACCTGATGAGGTGATGATGCTGATGGGCTCTGGGGGTACCCAGCCTCACCTGATGAGGTGATGCTGCTGATGGGCTCTGGGGGTACCCAGCCTCACCTGATGAGGTGATGATGCTGATGGGCTCTGGGGGTACCCAGCCTCACCTGATGAGGTGATGCTGCTGATGGGCTCTGGGGGTACCCAGCCTCACCTGATGAGGTGATGATGCTGATGGGCTCTGGGGGCTCCCCAGCCTCACCTGATGAGGTGATGATGCTGATGGGCTCTGGGGGTACTCAGCCTCACCTGATGAGGTGATGATGCTGATGGGCTCTGGGGGTACCCCAGCCTCACCTGATGAGGTGATGATGCTGATGGGCTCTGGGGGTACCCAGCCTCACCTGATGAGGTCATGATGCTGATGGGCTCTGGGGGTACCCCAGCCTCACCTGATGAGGTGATGATGCTGATGGGCTCTGGGGGTACCCAGCCTCACCTGATGAGGTGATGATGCTGATGGGCTCTGGGGGTACTCAGCCTCACCTGATGAGGTGATGATGCTGATGGGCTCTGGGGGCTCCCCAGCCTCACCTGATGACATGGTTGGTGCTGATGGGCTCTGGGGGCTCCCCAGCCTCACCTGATGACATGGTTGATGATGATGGGCTCTGGGGGCATCAGCAGGGCGTGAAGCCTCTGGGGGATCTCGGAGAACTTCATCCGCTGCGACTCGAAGATCTGGGCCAGAAAGAGAGGGGTGAGGAGGGGGGGAGGGCAGAGCCAGGAGGGGCCAGGGCTGGGCTGGGCCAAGGGCTGGCTGCTGCCAGGCTGCTACCTGCTGCAGGTACTTGTCACAGATGACAAACTCTCGCTCATGGGGGTCCTGCAGCTTGTGGGTCTTGATGTACTGCCAGAGGGCCTGGATGATCACCGGCCGCGTCTGGGTGTGGATGCCCAGCAGCCGAGCCAGCCGGGGGTCCAGCTTGAACTGGGGGGGCTGAAAACCGAGGGCAGAGGAGGGCAGGCTGGCTGCAGGCAGAGCTGCCAGCAGCACAGGCCCCCCCCAGGGGCTCCCCAGCCCAGCTCCCCACCTGGTAGTCCAGCATCAGCAGCACGGTGCAGCGCACGTTGACGTCCCCCGGCCGCTTCACCTGGAAGCCGTCGGTCTCCTGGGTCGTGGCGGTCCGGTGCCACTGCAAGGGGACAGGGCCCTGAGACAGGCCCCCCAAGGCCTGCCCCCACCTTGGGTCCTGCTGCCTGGCACCCAAGAAGCCTGCCAGTCAGTTCCCAGGCTGCAGGGTGAGGGTGGAAGGCAGCCTGGGAGCTCACAGTGTCGCTAAGGTTGGAGGAGACCCCAAGGATCATCGAGGCCAACCTGGAGCTCATCCGACCCGGAGGCCCCAACCACCTCCAGACCACTCAGCTCCTGCCCACTTCCAGCTGGAGCTGGCTCCCAGTGCCAGGGGCTGCACTTTGGCCACAGCAACCCCAGGCTGGGGGCAGAGTGGCTGAGAGCTGCCAAACAGAGAGGGACCTGGGGGTGCTGGTTGACAGCTGCCTGAACACGAGCCAGCAGTGTGCCCAGGGGGCCAGGAGGGCCAAGGGCAGCCTGGCCTGCAGCAGGAGCAGGGAGCTCATTGTGCCCCTGGGCTCTGCATTGGTTAGGCCACACCTTGAGTCCTGTGTCCAGCTCTGGGCTCCTCAGTTTAAGAAGGACATT
Source organism: Dryobates pubescens (assembly GCF_014839835.1). NCBI lineage: Eukaryota > Metazoa > Chordata > Aves > Piciformes > Picidae > Dryobates > Dryobates pubescens. Next base: position 1,094,526 of record NC_071651.1, read on the forward strand.
GAGAGGCTGGAAGGGGTCCAGAGAAGGGCAACAAAGCTGGGGAGGGGTCTGGGGCACAGCCCTGGGAGGAGAGGCTGAGGGAGCTGGGGTTGCTTAGCCTGGAGGAGAGGAGGCTCAGGGGAGACCTCATTGCTCTCTGCAACTCCCTGCAGGGAAGCTTTAGCCAGGTGGGGGTTGGGCTCTTCTCCCAGGCAAGCAGCACCAGAACAAGAGGACACAGCCTCAAGCTGTGCCAGGGAAAGTTCAGGCTGGAGGTGAGGAGAAAGTTCTTCACTGAGTCATTCATCACTGGGATGTGCTGCCCAGAGGGGTGGTGGAGTCCCCACCCCTGGAGGTGTTCAGGAGGGGCCTGGATGTGGCACTTGCTGCCATGGCCTGCTCATGAGGGCTGTGGTGCCAGCTTGGACTCGATGATCTCTGAGGTCTCTTCCAACCCTGGTGATGCTGTGACTTGTTCAGACCTCCAGCAAACCAGGGGGAAAGCTGAGGCAAGGCCTCAAGAGGCTCCCAGCCACTTGTGCAAGCCCTAAGGATCCCCCCCCCACCCCCTCACGGTGTCCCAAGGGTCCCCCTCAGCCACCAACCCAGGTTTGGAGGCCACCCAGCAAGCAGCAGCTCACCTCTACCAGGTGATTGTCAGGGCCATACAGGTCCTTATCAAGCTCAATGACCAGAGACTTAAAGAAGGAGGAGAACTTCCTCTTCTGCTTGGTGGCATCATACTTGGAAAGAGCAGACTGCAAGCAACACAGGAGGAGAAGTGTTAGGAGAGCTCAAGCACAGCCACCCTGCACCCTCCCCAAGCTCTGCACACCTACAGGCACCCCAGGCCTGGAGGCCAAGTTCCAAAGCCAGGAAGGGAAAAGAGGAGTTAAAAACCAGCTGCAGGGATGCAAGCACCCAGCACAGGTCCCACACAAGTGCCCTGCCTCTCAGAGCCCCAATTCTGAGAGCTGCCAGAACTCTGCACCACTCCTGCCCTGCCCTGGGGACACCCTCAGGCTCCAAGCTGAGCTCTTGGCCTTGCCACCATCAGACTCCTCGGAGAGCAGAGGAGGAGGAGGAGGAGAGCAAGGCCCTAGCTCTACCTTCAGGCACCAAGGAACTGGCTTGGCTCAGCTGCAGAGCCTCAAAGGCCAGCCCTGGGGCTGGGTTCTTCAGACTCACATCCTCCAGCAGCCTGCCCTCCACCCGCAGCTCCCAGGAGGCGACGGTGCCCTCCCCGTCCTCGGCGTCCGACTTGGCTGGGTTGAAGGTGTTGGAGATGAAGATTCTCAGCTTCCTCTTTTGCTGGAGGACAAACAGCAGCTCAGAGCCCTCCCAGGGAGCTGCTTTCCAGCAGGCTCTACCCCACCCCCCAGCCTGCAGCGCTGCAGGGAGCTGCTCCTCCCCCCAGAGCAGGACCCTGTGCTTGCCCCTGCTGAAGCTGTGAGGTTCCCCTCTGCCCAGGCCACACCTTGAGTCCTGTGTCCAGCTCTGGGCCCCTCAGGTTAAGAAGGACATTGAGAGGCTGGAAGGGGTCCAGAGAAGGGCAACAAAGTGGGGAGGGGGCTGGGGCACAGCCCTGGGAGGAGAGGCTGAGGGAGCTGGGGTTGCTTAGCCTGCAGAAGAGGAGGCTCAGGGGAGACCTCATTGCTCTCTGCAACTCCCTGCAGGGAGGTTGTAGCCAGCTGGGGGTTGGGCTCTTCTCCCAGGCACCCAGCAGCAGAACAAGAGGACACAGCCTCAAGCTGTGCCAGGGTGATGTTTAGGCTGGAGGTGAGGAAGAAGCTCTTCACAGAAAGAGAGATTGGCCCTTGGGATGTGCTGCCCAGGGGGGTGGTGGAGTCACCATCACTAGGAAGAGCCTGGATGAGGCCCTTGGTGCCATGGTTTAGTTGCTCAGATGGTGCTGGGGGAGAGGTTGGACCTGATGAGCTCTGAGGTCTTTTCCAACCTGGTTAATTCTATCCCATCCCATCCCATCCCATCCCATCCCATCTTCACTGCACCCCACTGCAGAGTGCAGCTATGGCTTGGGAAGACAGCTCCCATCTGCTTCCCCCTGAGTAAGCCAAGCTGCTGTTAGTGTGGTGGTGAAGCCCAAACCATGACACCTGCCCTGCAGGCTGCTGCCGAAGCTGTGGAGGGGGAGCCCCAACCCCCCCTGCCAGGGCAGCTTCCCCCGGGGCAGGCGAGAGGGGGAGCAGCAGGGGCTGCAGCCCTACCTTGATGGGACGCTTCAGGGCCTCCTGGATGTCCAGGCGCTTCCTCATGATGGTCTGGTCCAGCTTCCTCTCGAAGGCCAAGAGGTCCATGTAGGCCTGGGACTCGGGCACCAGCTCCCGGATCTGCAGCCGGCCAGCAAGGCCCAGGAGGCTCAGCCCTGCCCCGGCTGCGGCAGCCGGCGGTGCTGTGCTGCTGCTGCGCCCCCGGCCCCGGGCTGCTGCGCCCCTGCTGCACCCCTGCTGCGCCCCCGGCCCCAGGCTGCTGCGCCCCCAGCCCCAGGCTGCTGTGCCCCCACCCTGCCCCAGCCCCAGGCTGCTGCGCCCCTGCTGCGCCCCCGGCCCCGGGCTGCTGTGCCCCTGCTGCGCCCCCGGCCCCAGGCTGCTGCACCCCCGGCCCCGGGCTGCTGTGCCCCCACCCTGCCCCAGCCCCAGGCTGCTGTGCCCCCGGCCCTGGGCTGCTGTGCCCCTGCTGCGCCCCCGGCCCCAGGCTGCTGTGCCCCTGCTGCGCCCCCGGCCCCAGGCTGCTGTGCCCCTGCTGCGCCCCCGGCCCCAGGCTGCTGTGCCCCTGCTGCGCCCCCGGCCCCAGGCTGCTGTGCCCCTGCTGCGCCCCCGGCCCCAGGCTGCTGCGCCCCTGCTGCGCCCCCGGCCCCAGGCTGCTGTGCCCCTGCTGCGCCCCTGGCCCCAGGCTGCTGCGCCCCTGCTGCGCCCCCGGCCCCAGGCTGCTGTGCTGCTGCTGCGCCCCCAGCCCCAGGCTGCTGCGCCCCCACCCTGCCCCAGCCCCAGGCTGCTGTGCCCCCACCCTGCCCCAGCCCCAGGCTGCTGTGCCCCTGCTGCGCCCCTGGCCCCAGGCTGCTGTGCCCCTGCTGCGCCCCCGGCCCCAGGCTGCTGTGCCCCTGCTGCGCCCCCGGCCCCAGGCTGCTGTGCCCCTGCTGCGCCCCTGGCCCCAGGCTGCTGCGCCCCTGCTGCGCCCCCGGCCCCAGGCTGCTGTGCTGCTGCTGCGCCCCCAGCCCCAGGCTGCTGCGCCCCTGCTGCGCCCCCGGCCCCAGGCTGCTGTGCCCCTGCTGCGCCCCCAGCCCCAGGCTGCTGTGCCCCCACCCTGCCCCAGCCCCAGGCTGCTGTGCCCCCACCCTGCCCCAGCCCCAGGCTGCTGTGCCCCTGCTGCGCCCCTGCTGCACCCCCGGCCCCAGGCTGCTGCGCCCCTGCTGCGCCCCTGGCCCCAGGCTGCTGCGCCCCCAGCCCCAGGCTGCTGTGCCCCTGCTGTGCCCCCGGCCCCGGGCTGCTGTGCCCCCACCCTGCCCCAGCCCCAGGCTGCTGTGCCCCTGCTGTGCCCCCGGCCCCAGGCTGCTGCACCCCCAGCCCCAGGCTGCTGTGCCCCTGCTGCACCCCCGGCCCCAGGCTGCTGCGCCCCCGGCCCTGCCCCTGCCCCAGACTGCTGTGCCCCTGCCCCTGGCTGCCCTGCCCCACACTCCTGTGCCCCTGCGCTCCTGTGCCCCTGCCGTGCTGCGCCCCTGCCCCCTGGCTGCCGTGCCCCTGCCCCTCACTCACCCTCTGAGGCAGGATTTTGTCAGCCATCTTCTTCTTCTTGGCACTGCCAGGGAGAAGAGGCAGACAGAGAGGCATTAAAATGGCAACCACCCTCTGCAAGCCAGCTGCAGCCTTCCAGGAGGGAGGAAGAGGATGCTCCGCTCCCAGAGAGGCTTCAGCAGCTCCTGGATGCCAGGCTCCCTCCCCCTGGAGCGCTGCTCTGCCCTCAGCAGCTTCTGCATTCCCCTGCCCAGACCTCCAGCGCTGCAGAGCTGCCGAGCCCTGAGCAGCAGAAGGTTCCCCAGCCCCTGGGGGGGCTCACAGGAGGCTGCAGCGGCTCGGAAAGGGCCAACCGACAGAGCCCCCAACCGAAGCCACTCTGCAGCCCCAGTTAGCTCCGGGCTGAGCTGTCCGGGAGATGCATTTTACATCGCTGGGAGCAGCTCCCGGGGTCACGGCCAGCAGGGTGGCAGAGCTCTGCTCTTTGCCCTGCTGGGAGCCCTCCTCCCCGCGAGGGGCTGCACAAGGCGCTGAGGACCCCTTTGGCCACCCAAAGGAGCCACGGGCAGCCCAAGCACCGAGCGCACGACCCGAGAGAAGAGCTCTGTGCCGCTACGGGCGGCGAGCTGCGGTCCCTGCCGCTGCCCCGCACCCGGCCCCGGCCCCAGCCCCATTTCGGGGCCGGTTCTGGGCGGGGGGTGGGGTGGGGGTGTCCCTGCCCGGATCCCCAAACCCGGCCCCTCCCTGCGGGGCCTTCGGGGGAGAGAGACGACGCTCCCGTACCCCGGCCTCGGGATGCCCTCGGTGCCCCGAGCCGCCCCCGGGATGCCCTCGGTGCCCCGAGCCGCCCCCGCCGCCGGCTCTTACTTGTGGTTGCGGTTAGGCACAGCCTGGGGCTGCACCTGCTGAAGCTGCTGCGGCGCCGGCCTCTTGCGAGCCTGGTCCAGGCTGGCCTGAGCCATCCCGGGTCGCACCGCCGGGCTCCCGCCGTAGCCGGGGGGCCCCATGGAGGGGCCCTGCGGCGCCAACCGGCTGCCCGGTAACATGCCGGGGCGCTGGGGAAAAGAACAAAACCGATCCAGCGCCCGCCGGGAGGGGGCTGGCTCCCGGCCCCGGCCCCGCCGCCCCCCGCCCCGCCCCGCGCAACGCCAGCCCGCGCGCCCCCGCCGGCCCCTCCCCCGCCTCACCGGGTAAGCGGCTCCCGGTAGCGGCGAGCGATACAGGCCCTGGCCCGGCGCCGGGCCCATGCGTACCGGCGTGCCCGGGCCCAGCGCGCCAGCCCCGGCAGCGGCCCCGCCGCCGCTGCCGCTGGGAGTCACCGACTGGAAGCCCGCCCGCGCCGCCATCTTCTCCCACACAAAGGGGAGCGGGGCCGGAACCGGAGCTGGCCACAGAGAGCCCCCGCGGGGCCCGCGCCAGAGGGGCACCGCCCGCCCGCGCCGCCCTCTGCTGGCCGGAGGAGCGCGCTGGAGGACCGCGCGGCGGGCAGGCGGCGGGCAGGGGGCTGGCAGCGGGCAGGGGGCTGGCAGGGGACAGGGAGTAGGCAGGCAGGGGGCTGGCAGCGGGCAGGGGGCTGGCAGCGGGCAGGGAGCTGGCAGCGGGCAGGGGGCAGGTAGGGGGCAGGGGGCTGGCAGGGGGCACGGAGCTGGCAGCGGGCAGGGAGCTGGCAGGGGACAGGGAGTAGGCAGGCAGGGGGCACGGGGCTGGCAGCGGGCAGGGAGCTGGCAGCGGGCAGGGAGCTGGCAGGGGACAGGGAGCTGGCAGGGGACAGGGAGTAGGCAGGCAGGGGGCAGGGGGCTGGCAGCGGGCAGGGGGCTGGCAGCGGGCAGGGAGTAGGCAGGCAGGGGGCAGGGGTCTGGCAGCGGGCAGGTAGGGGACAGGCAGTAGGCAGGGGGCAGGCAGAGGGCAGGGGGCAGGCAGTGGGCAGGGAGCTGGTAGGGGACAGGGAGAGGACAGGCAGGGGGCTGGCAGCGGGCAGGAAAGGGGCAGGCAGCGGGCAGGGGCGTGCTGGGGATGGGTTCCAGGGGCTGTGTTTGGGCCGTGGCAGGGGGTGGCAGGGTGCAGGGTCTTAGAGCAAGGGCCTGGGGGCAGGGGGTTAAGGCATGGCCCTGGGGTGGGTGCAAGCTCTTGCAGCAGGGTCCTGGAGCTGTTTGGAAGGGGGCAGGGGTTAAAGCATGGCCCTGGGGTGGGTGCAAGCTCTTGCAGCAGGGTCCTGGAGCTGTTTGGGAGGGGGCAGGGTCTTAGGGCAAGACTCTGAGTGGTGTGGGAAGGTGCAGGGTGCTGGGGGGTTAGAGAAGGGTACAGGTTAGGGAAGGGTACAGGGTCTATGAGGGTTGGTCCTAGGGGTGCTGGGTTGAAGGGGAGTCTGTGAGGGCTGCAAAGCCCCTGGGGCAGTAGAGTCCTGTGGGTGCTAGCAGCAGGGTGGGAGAGGCTGCAGGCTCCGTGTGAGGGGCTGCAGGCTCTGTGCAAAACCACCTGTGGGAGAGTTTCCAGCTCCTTGAATCCATCCTTAGGCTGGCAGCCATCGAGCTCCTTTCACTCGTGCTCAGGGACCTGTCAACCTACCTCAGCTGGCATCAGACTGGTTCTGATCTCTCCTGTCCTAATTTAGCCTGGCTGATTTCCACTGCAGCCCTCAGAGTTTGCTGCAGAGAAGCTGCTCCAGTCAGAGCCACCCTGGAGCTGAGGTGGTTTGGGGTCAGTCCCACGCTTGCCAGGTCATAGCTGCTACCTGCCTGGCGCAGGAGGTGCTGGTCCCGAAGGACCTGAAGCCTCCCTTGCTCTGGGGTGTGCTCAGAGGAAGGCAGCTTGGCTGCCCTGGGGCTGGGAGTGACATCTCCAACCAGGACAGGCTTGTGGGGGCATGGATGGAGCCCACACGGATGCTCTGGCAGGAGGTGTCCCTGCCCAAGGCATCCACTCGGTGAATCTCTGAACTAAAGGCCACTTTCTGCAAGCATTAACATTAAGTTCCCTCTTCCCTCCAGCACCTCCCCTGCTGGCTGCTCAGCAGGAGGAGAGGGAGGCAGCACGAAGCCAGCCGAGGGAGCGATCCCCCTGCCGATCGGGGCGATGCTCACCGCCGATGCCGGGGGCTGCCCCGCCCGGTGCACGGCCGGGCAGAGGGGTGGGGGATGTGCTGGCAGCTTCCCTGCCGGATTTGGTGTCCCTGCCCTCGCTGGAGAGCAGGGAGCTCCGAGCACAGCCCTCCAGTGTTGTCTCAGCATCCCCGTGTCCGTGCAGCTAATTTAATGCCACCTCCGCCCGGCCCGGCGCCCAGCAGCCTGATGAAATATTCATGGGGAGGAAGAGCAGTGGAACTTATCTGCTCCTTTATTGTTCAGAGGCAGCTTGGACAGAGGCTCAAAGCCTGGCAAGGAGGAGCCTCGGGGGGGGCAAGGTTTGGAAAAGCTGCCTGGCTCTCCTGGGAGGGACACAGAGAGAGAGGCAGGGAGGAGAGGGAGAGAAAAGCAAGGAGTGGAGGGAGGGAGGGAAGGAGGAACTTCAGAGGGCTGAAGAACCTCTACAAAGACAGGCTGAAAGGATTGGGGCTGTTCAGCCTGGAGAGGAGAAGGCTGCAGGGAGACCTTAGAGCTGTGTTGCAGTGTCTGAAGGGGACCTGCAGGGAGGGACTGCTCAGAAGGGGCTGTGGGGATAGGACAAGGGGCAAGGGTTTGGAGCTGGAGCAGGGCAGGTTTAGGTTGGACACCAGGAGGAAGTTCTGCACAGTGAGGGTGGGGAGGCACTGGGACAGGCTGCCCAGGGGTGTGCTTGAGGCCCCAGCCCTGGAGACATTGAAGGTCAGACTGGATGTGGCCCTGGGCAGCCTGCTGCAGCTGGAGCTGTCCCTGCTGCCTGCAGGGGTCTGGACAAGATGCCCTTGGAGGGTCCCTTCCAACCCCATGCGGTGTGTGAATCGGTGACTTGAGAGCTGATCAGCTTGGCACGGGGAGGAGACGAACTTCAGGGTCTTGAGAGGCTCCAACACCGCAGGGGCGGAGCTGGGAGAGACCCCAGCCCCTTGTCCCCCTCGGGGAGCAGCCCTCTCTGTGCCCTCACCCCAGCCATGCTCTGTGAGAACCACGAGGAGGAGATCAGCCCAGCTCAGCCCAGCTCAGCCCAGCCCAGCCCAGCCCCCTCGGCTCAGCGTCTCCTCACACTTGTCCTCTCTCCTTCCCTCTGCCCTGAGGCTTTGCTTGCTTGGCTCTCCCCTGTGGAAAAGCCTTTGCATAACCCTCCTCCCCCTGCCCTCCCCGGGAGCACCTTCACTTCCCCACACCTGCTGGCAGCAGCTCCTCTGGAGCCACCTTCCCCACGCAGCAGGGCTCTGGCTCCAGGCAGCCCAGCAGCCTCCAGGGCTGGGTAATTGCACCTCAGAGCCTGCTTCTGCCGGCAGCTTTGGCAGCCAGCGAGTGGCGAGCAGGGATCCTTGCCAGGGAGCAGCAGAGGCGATGCCCTCCCAGCCCTCCTTACCTGCACGGAGCTCTGTGGGGCTGCAGCAGCCGCACAACCTGCGAGGCAAAGGCAGCAGCCTGCAGCAAGCTGCTTCCCAGCACCCCAGGACCTGGCTTTGCCTCATTCCAGCCTCACCTGCTCCATCAGAAACGCTTCCTGTGGAGTGTGATGAGCTCCTTGGCTGGAGCCCAGCGCCAGGCTCGCAGAGGTGGCTGCACCCTCGCTGCCTGCCCCATGCCACCAGCAGCCCACGCAGTGAGGGGACAGGAGCAGCCCTGGGGCTGCTGAGCCTGCAGAGGAGCAGCCCCAGAGGGGATCTGAGCCATGCTCAGCAAGAGCTAAAGGACCTGTGGGAGGGCAAGAGACTGGGGCCAGACTCAGGGGCAGGGCAAGGGGCAGTGGGCACAAAGTGGAGCCCAGCTGAGCAGGAGGGGAAACTTCCTTGGTGTGAGGCTGCTGGAGGCCTGGAGCAGGCTGCCCAGAGAGGTTGTGGAGCTTCCCTCTCTGGAGAGCTTCCAGCTCCCCCTGGGCATTTTGACCCTGGGCAAGCTGCTGTGGGTGTGGGGTTGGTCTTGGGGGGGCTTCAGAGGGCCCTTGCAGCCTCCCCCTGCTGGGGCTCTGGCCTTCAGTCCCACCTCTGCTGCTGCTGTTCCTCTTGTGCTCAGTTGAAGTCAGCCTGGACCCAAGCCTTAATCCTCCCCTTGCCCTTGATCTCAGCTCCCAAGATTTCAGCCATGGCTTCAGGAGCATCCTGGCTGCCATCCCCCACCTGCCTCCTTGGGGAGGAGCTGCCAGCAGCTCATGGAGAGAGAGAGAGACAGAGAGAGAAAGGCTGAGCCTGGAGGAGTTCTATCATTCTTTATATCATCATTAAGAGTAGCAGGTATTGATGTACAATGCATCTGTCATCTTGTTGTGCTTCCTATGAAAATGTGTGTACATAGTACAGATACCAGAGAGAATTCCACACTTTATACACTTTTGAAGGCATTCAGAGATCAGGAACAGGAAGGTGGCACAAGAACAAGGCCCTAAATGCTACTGGATGGGTATCTACACTGGCATGATGCATACAGAGATATATATATATATGTACACATATATATATAGTGAAGGGACAGCAGAGAGGGGCAGTAGAAAACGCAGGGTGAGACAGGAGGTGGACAGGAAAAGGTTCAACAGGTGAGTGTCCAGGTCACATCCCAGCCCCATCCTGAAAGGCTTTAATGGGCAGGAGAAGGAAGGAAGAAAAGGGGGGGAGAGAGGAAGGAAAGGGGGAGAGAGAGGAAGGAAAGGGGGAGAGAGAGAGGAAGGAAAGGGGGAGAGAGAGGAAGGAAAGGGGGAGAAGAGAGGGAGGAGGAGAAGAGAGGGAGGAGGAGAAGAGAGGGAGGAGGAGAAGAGAGGGAGGAGGAGAAGAGAGGGAGGAGGAGAAGAGAGGGAGGAGGAGAAGAGAGGGAGGAGGAGAAGAGAGGGAGGAGGAGGAGAGAGGGAGGAGGAGGAGAGAGGGAGGAGGAGGAGAGAGGGAGGAGGAGGAGAGAGGGAGGAGGAGGAGAGAGGGAGGAGGAGGAGAGAGGGAGGAGGGGGAGAGAGGGAGGAGGGGGAGAGAGGGAGGAGGGGGAGGAGGGGAAGGAAGAGAGGGAGGAGGAGGGGAAGGAAGAGAGGGAGGAGGAGGAGGAGGAAGAGAGGGAGGAGGAGGAGGAGGAAGAGAGGGAGGAGGAGGAGGAGGAAGAGAGGGAGGAGGAGGAGGAGGAAGAGAGGGAGGAGGAGGAGGAGGAAGAGAGGGAGGAGGAGGGGGAGGAAGAGGGGGAGGAGGAGGGGGAGGAAGAGGGGGAGGAGGAGGGGGAGGAAGAGGGGGAGGAAGAGGGGGAGGAAGAGGGGAAGGAAGAGGGGAAGGAAGAGGGGAAGGAAGAGGGGAAGGAAGAGGGGAAGGAAGAGGGGAAGGAAGAGGGGAAGGAAGGGAAAAGAAAAAGAAAGAAAAGAAGGAAGGAGACAGCAGGAAAGAAAAGAAATGAAGGACAAGGAAACATCAGGAGAAATCCATAAGAAAATTTATGGACGTGGCCGACCCATCCTCTTTGGGTGGTTGCTGGGTACAAAGGGCTGACCCCCAGGTCCTAATTTTGGTCAGGAAGCAAATAATAATAATATTAATAATAATAATAATATTAATAATAATAATAATAATTAACCATAACAATACTATTCATCATCATCATCATCATCATCATGACAATAACAAACCCCAAAGCTGCAGCTCCCAACCCACGCTGCCAAACAGACTTATTGCAAAAGCTCCGCAGGTTAAGTAGCACTTTGGCCCCCGGGGGGGGGCTCTGGCTTTGATGGGGAGGGGGCTGGGGGGCCGCCAGGGGCCGCCAGGGGCCGCGGGGAGCCAATTTCTGCTGACCCCAGAGCGGCGTTCGAGGGCCCCGGGGAGCAGAGGCTCGGCCGGCGCCAGCCACAGCCTGGCCGCCAGGGCAGGTCTCTGTGTGCCAGGGGGAGGGCAGCGATGGGAGCAGCAGTGGTGGTCCCCAGGCAGTGAGCCAGAGGGTGCCCCAAAGATGCCCAGGGCCTTCGTGGTGCCCAGGGGCAGCTGCTGTGGGGGTGGTTTGTGGGGTGGGAGGCTGTGGTCCCATGGACCGGAGCACCCTGTGCCTTGGGGTGTCCCTCGACCTGTGAGCCCCCTGGGCGTTGGGGGTCCCAGGCCCCCCTGGCCGGGTGGTGCCCTGGGGGCTGTCCCTTGTGGGGACCCTGCCTGAGGCAGGCTGTGGCCGCAGCCAAAAGGGGGCCCAGAGATTTCTCTCCACCTTGCTCCCGAGGATGGCTGTTTGGGGGGGGAGCTGCATGGGGCAGCTGCAGGTTCCCTGGGGACAGGAGGGGCTGTGGGGCAGGGCTGGCATCGGCCAGGCTGTGTGGGGCTCAGGAGGGATGGGCAGGGAGCCCACAGCTGGCACGGGCAAGGGAGCGTGCCTGGGCACCGGGGCCTTCAGTGCCAAGGTGACAACCCCTGACCAAATCCCCTCTGGTGCCTGTGGCCACCCAGCAAGCTCGGTGCCCTGGCATCGCTGTCACCCGGCCAGGGTGACGAGGAAGACATTTCAGAGAGGTGGCAGTGCCCTATCTTCGTGCCCATGGAGTGGCCAGGAGTGCCCAGGCCAGGCTGGGCTGCAGGCCACCACGGTTCCGGGGGACAGCGAAGCTCTCCCAGGACTGCCAGCTCCACTGCCCTGCCTGCCTGGCACAGCCGTGGGGCTCCTGGCTGATCCCTCCTGCCTGGCACAGCTGTGGGGCTCCTGGCTGATCCCTCCTGCCTGGCACAGCCGTGGGGCTCCTGGCTGATCCCTCCTGCCTGGCACAGCCGTGGGGCTCCTGGCTGATCCCTCCTGCCGGGCACAGCCGTGGGGCTCCTGGCCGATCCCTCCTGCCGGGCACAGCCGTGGGGCTCCTGGCTGATCCCTCCTGCCGGGCACAGCCGTGGGGCTCCTGGCTGATCCCTCCTGCCTGGCACAGCCGTGGGGCTCCTGGCTGATCCCTCCTGCCTGGCACAGCCGTGGGGCTCCTGGCCGATCCCTCCTGCCGGGCACAGCCGTGGGGCTCCTGGCTGATCCCTCCTGCCTGGCACAGCCGTGGGGCTCCTGGCTGATCCCTCCTGCCTGGCACAGCCGTGGGGCTCCTGGCTGATCCCTCCTGCCGGGCACAGCCGTGGGGCTCCTGGCTGATCCCTCCTGCCTGGCACAGCCGTGGGGCTCCTGGCTGATCCCTCCTGCCGGGCACAGCCGTCCCAGCAAGCACTGGCCAAGGGGCTGGAGCAGGATGAGCATGGAGACAGTGGACGGACAGACGGACAGGGCTGTGGATGGAGGCTCTGTGGCCGGGCAGTTGCTTCTTCTTGGCTTCTGGGTTTCGAGTTAAAAAGGCTGAGAGGAGCCGAGGGCAGGAGAGGGGCGGTGCCCCCTGCCCGCTGTGCGTGTCGCTCCCCGCCCCGAGGGCATGGCCGGGCTGGAGCCTCCTCGAGTCTCTGAGCGAGCAGGGCAGGCGTGGAGCAGCTGCCGCGGGGGGTCCCAGCGTGACCCCTCCCCGCCGCCTGCCCCCCCTCAAGTCCGAGGCCGTCGCTCGCGTCCGTGTCCCGCCGCGGCGAGGAGGAGCAAGGTCCCCTTTAGGTGTCTGTCCCTCCGCTGGCACCGGCAGGGAGCAGGGGCAGCTCTCCAGAGGGCTTTGGTAGCTCAGGTTCTACATCCAGACGTCGGTTAGCAGGTGAAGTCCTCGAAGGTGCCCCGGGCCGGGTGGTGAGGTAGGATGTTGGCTGCGTAGGTCATGCCAGCCGGGTGCCCCCGCAGGCTCTCACAGGGATTCTGCGGGGCAGAGGGTGGATGGATCGCTGCCCACCCCCCCTCCCCGGGTGCTCCCCAAAAGGGTGACCCCCCCCCCCCCTCCCCCCGCCCTCGGCACCGCTGGGGCAGCCGCTGAGCCGGCAGGGAGGGGGGCAGCAGCTGCCCCCGGGTGGCACAGCTGGCACTCACGTGGCGCTTGACGTCGTCCATGCTGAGCGTGACGCCCTTGTCCGAGTTGTTCCTCTTGTGGCTCTTGTGGCACTTGGCCCCCCGGCACAGCCGGTGCTTGATCACCTGCGGGACCCAGGGGTCAGTGCCACACCGGCGCTGTGGCGCTCCGGGGGGGGGCGCTGTGGGCAGCTGTGCCAGCCCGGGGGTGGGGCAGAGGCACTCACCTCGTAGGCGTAGTCGAAGAGCTCCAGCACGGTGAGGATGCTGGCCCCGATGAAGAGCCCCATCTGCCCCCCGATGTCACCTGCAGGGCAGAGGGAAGCCGTCAGGGCGGCACAAGCCTGGGGGCAGAGTGGAGGGCAGCGCTCACGCCGCGAGCGGCGCCCGGCCGCGGCACCGGGCGGCTGCTGGCTCTGCATCCGCGCCGCCGGCACCGCCGGGCGCCTGGGGAGCGGCGCCGTGGGGGATGGGAGCAGCAGCAGCACGCCCTGGTGGCCGGGGGCCAGCACTCACCCAGCAGCCCGGCCACCTCGTAGGCTTTCTTCTGCTCTATGGTCTCATAGTTCAGGGCCTCGAAGAAGATGTCCAGCACCAGGATGTTCTCCCTGGGGAGTGAGAGGACAGGAGGAAAGGCTTGGAGCCTGTGGGGGAGACTCTGAGGCTGGAGAGGAGGAAGGAATTCTTTAGGGTGAGGGTGGGGAGAGCCTGGCACAGGCTGCCCAGGGAGGCTGCGGCTGCTCCCTGCCTGGAGGTGCTCAAGGCCAGGCTGGATGAGACCCTGAGCAGCCTGGGGCTGGGGGGAGGGGTCCCTGGGCATGGCAGGGGGTTGGGGCTGGGGGATCTTGAAGGTCCCTTCCAGCCCAACCCATTCCATGGATCTGTGACAGAGGCATCAGCAGGCTGAGCTTTGGGATGGAGGGACAAGGTGCCAGCCCAGTGCCAGCTCAGTTCCAGCCTGATGCCAGCCCAATGCCAGCCTGGTGCCAGCTCAGTTCCAGTTTGGTTCCAGCCTGGTGCCAGCCTGATGCCAGCCCGGTGCCAGCCCAGTGCCTGCCCAGTGCCAGCTCAGTTTCAGCTTGGTTCCAGTCCAGTGCCAGCCCAATGCCAGCTTGGTGCCAGCCCAGTGCCAGCTCAGTTCCAGTTCAGTTCCAGCCTGATGCCAGCCCAATGCCAGCCTGGTGCCAGCTCAGTTCCACTTTGGTTCCAGCCTGGAGCCAGCCCAATGCCAGCCCAGTGCCTGCCCAGTGCCAGCTCAGTTCCAGCTTGGTTCCAGCCCAATGCAGGCCCAATGCCAGCCTGGTGCCAGCCCAGTGCCAGCTCAATTCCAGTTTGGTTCCATCCTGGTGTCAGCCCAGTTGCAGCTTAGTTCCAGCCCGGTGCCAGCTCAGTGTCAGCCCGGTTCCAGCCCGGTGCCAGCTCGGTGTCAGCCCGGTGCCAGCTTGGTGCCAGCTCAGTGTCAGCCCAGTTCCAGCCCGGTGCCAGCTCAGTGCCAGCCTGGTGCCAGCTTGGTGCCAGCTCAGTGTCAGCCCGGTTCCAGCCCGGTGCCAGCTCGGTGCCAGCCCAGTTCCAGCCCGGTGCCAGCTCAGTGCCAGCCCGGTGCCAGCCCGGTGCCAGCCCGGTGCCGCCTCTTACCCGATGTACTGCTCCGACTTGTTGTACTTCTTGGCCAGGTACTTGGCGGAGGCCTTGCTGGGGATCTTCACCATGGAGAGCTCCTTGCCGTAGCGGGTGACGTTGCAGGGCATCTCGCACACGCAGTACTCATTGTCCTTCTCCACCAGGAAGTCTGGGCGGGGGGAGAGGGAGGTGAGGAGGTGGAGACACCAAACCCCCACGGCCGCTGCGTCCCCCGGGGCGGGGGGCTGGGCAGCCTCACCTAGGGCCGGATCCGCGCACTCCTTGTACTGCTCCGGGGTGCAGTAGGGGGCATCTCCTGCGGGAGACACAAAGTGGGGGTTGGGGGTTGGGGGGGTCCGCGGGGGGGCGGGGGGGGGGCTGGGGGCCGCGCCTGAGGCTCACCTGGCATGTGCACCATGCGGCAGTTGCAGTTCTCCACCAGGTAGCGAGTCTCGCAGTCGATGCGGCAGGCGGTGATGCTGTAGGTGTCGTAGAACTCCGAGTCGCCCACCACGGCCTTGCAGTCCCCCCAGGGGGGCGGCAGGTAGATGAGCTGGGGAGGGGCAGGAGCCAGGAGTGAGAAGAGAAGGCCCCCAGCAGCGGGGGGGGGCGGGGAGGGGACACATAAACACCCTCACTGCGGTGGTCCCCAGGGCTGAGTCCCCCTCTCCACCCGACGCGGAGGGATGGGGATGGGGTTTGGTGTCCCACAGCGCGGGGTGGGAGGGAGCATCCCAGACCCCCCCCCCCAGGTCCCTACCCGCTGCTCCTGGCAGGACACAAAGGTCTGGAAGCCAGGAGCCACCCCAAAGCCCAGCTGGTCGATCAGAGGGGGCTCATCCTGGCTGTGGATCTGCACCTTGATGCCAGCTTCAAACGAGGTCTCGTCTGCAGCAGAGAGAGGTGGGGAGAGCATGGCCCTGAGCCCCCGGTCAGGGCTGTGCCAGACTTCTCCTGCCCTCCTCATCATCCCCTGGACCAACTCATTTGTTCACATGTCCCTCCCTCCCTCCACCCATCCATCCCTCTCTCCATCCATCTCTCCCTCCCTTCACCTATCCATCCATCCATCTATCCCTCC
Organism: Dryobates pubescens; assembly: GCF_014839835.1. Classification (NCBI taxonomy): domain Eukaryota; kingdom Metazoa; phylum Chordata; class Aves; order Piciformes; family Picidae; genus Dryobates; species Dryobates pubescens. The sequence goes on from NC_071651.1 coordinate 1,109,912, forward strand.
ATCCATCCCTCCCTCCCTCCCTCCATCCATCCATCCCTCCACCCATTTCTCCCTCCACCCATACATCCCTCCCTCCATCTACCCCTCTCTCCACCCATCCATCCCTCCCTCCCTCCATCCACCCCTCTCTCCATCCATCCATCCCTCTCTCCACCCATCCATCCATCCATCCCTCTCTCCATCCGTCTCTCCCTCCCTCCACCTATCCCTCCCTCCCTCCCTCCCTCCCTCCACCTATCCATCCATCCCTCCCTCTCTCTCTTCCTCCCTCCATCTCTCCATCCATCCCTCCACCCACCCCTCCCCTCCATCCCTCCACCCCCCCCTCCATCCACCCATTTGCTGTACAATGTCCTTGTCCCCCCTGACCCCCCCCCTGCTCCCCACCCGGGGAGCAGCAGCCAAGTGCCTCTATTTATAAACAAGTGATGGCTGCTTGTCTAAACCGATGGGGAGTTGCCATGGTGAAGAGCAAAGACAAGGAGGCAAAAAGAAAGAGAAGGACCTGAAGTGATGAGAAATGGAAGGAGGGAGCCTGAGGAACAGGGAGTCGTGGGGTGGGGAGCTGGGAAGGGGCTGGGGAGCACCCCAAGAGCTGCTGGTGGCTCATTAGACCTGCTGGCAGAGGTGCTGGGCAGGGGGGGGTTACCTGTTTCCCCCCAGACGGGCAGGTACTCGTCCTGCTGGATGTCCAGCATGATCTCCAGGCCGTTGCCGGTGCCTCCCTTCATGCTGATGAGCCGAGGCTTCCCGTCCTGCCCGGCGTTGAAGGTGTAGCACTTCCCGTAGCGGGTGAAGACCTGCGGGAGAGGGCGCGGGGTGAGGGTCCCTCTGCTGGCACCGCAGCCCGGGGCTGAGGCTGGGGTCCCTCTGCTGGCACCGCAGCGAGGGGCTGAGGCTGGGGTCCCTCTGCTGGCACCGCAGCGCGGGGCTGAGGCTGGGGTCCCTCTGCTGGCACCGCAGCGAGGGGCTGAGGCTGGGGTCCCTCTGCTGGCACCGCAGCCCGGGGCTGAGGCTGGGGTCCCTCTGCTGGCACCGCAGCCCGGGGCTGAGGCTGGGGTCCCTCTGCTGGCACCGCAGCGCGGGGCTGAGGCTGGGGTCCCTCTGCTGGCACCGCAGCGCGGGGCTGGGGCTGGGGTCCCTCTGTTGGCACCGCAGCGAGGGGCTGAGGCTGGGGTCCCTCTGCTGGCACCGCAGCGAGGGGCTGAGGCTGGGGTCCCTCTGCTGGCACCGCAGCGTGGGGCTGAGGCTGGGGTCCCTCTGCTGGCACCGCAGCGAGGGGCTGAGGCTGGGGTCCCTCTGCTGGCACCGCAGCGAGGGGCTGAGGCTGGGGTCCCTCTGCTGGCACCGCAGCGAGGGGCTGAGGCTGGGGTCCCTCTGCTGGCACCGCAGCGCGGGGCTGGGGCTGGGGTCCCTCTGCTGGCACCGCAGCGAGGGGCTGAGGCTGGGGTCCCTCTGCTGGCACCGCAGCGAGGGGCTGAGGCTGGGGTCCCTCTGCTGGCACCGCAGCGCGGGGCTGGGCTGGCATCAGCAGCTCTGAAGCAGCCATCCCCAGCCCCGAGGTGTGCCCAAACCCAGGCTCCTGCCCCGGGACTGTCCCTGTTGGAACTGTGCAGCTTTGCCTTCCTCACCACGGCGCAGGGAGGGCTTGGAGGGTGGCTTGGGCTTGGAGAAGACGCTTGGCAGATTCACAGCACCTCGACCCCCAGGCCCCACAGCAGCCCCAGCTCCCTGAGAGGGCAGCACTCAGACCTGCACCAGCACCAGCACCTTCCCCATGCCCTTCCAAGGATGGAGCTGGTTGGGATCTCCACCTCCCCATCCCTCCTCAGCTGTTCCAGCCAACCTCTCCAGCAGCCCACAGGTCTCCATGCCACTGCTGCCAGCCCAGGCAGGGGGCACCTGAGACCAGTGGGTTACAGACCGCACGGTGCCCCACGGGTGGTGGCGGCGACGCCAGGATGGAGGTGCCAGGCACCTGCTCTGCCAGCACAGCCCTGGGGGCTGCTCTCTGTGCTCCACCAGACTCACAGAACTGTTTGGCCTGGAAAAGTCCTCCCAAGATCATTGAGTCCTGCATCAACCCAGCACCAGCACAGCCACCAAACCACCACCCCCCCCCCCAGGCAGCATGGCCACAGGTTTCTTGAACACCCCCAGGGGTGGGCACTCCACCACCTGCCTGGGCAGCCTGTGCCAACCCCTGACCGCTCCTGCAGCACAGAACTTGCTCCTCGTGTCCAACCTCAGCCTCCCCTGGCACAGCTTCAGCCACTGCTGTCCCCAGCATCCAGGTGCCAGCGGACGGCGCTGGAACACCAGCCCGGCCCTGAGGGAGCTGCCAAGGGCTGGCACCTCTGGGGCCTGATCCCACACGATGCCAGCTGCAGCTCCTCCCTGTGCCTGGCCGCCCTGGGGGCTACTCACCGCCACGAAGTCCCCGGGGCCACACCGCTGGCCCCGGTAGCTGCAGCTCAGCAGCATGTCCTCCAGCTGGTGGCAAGTGCGGTTAAAGAAGCCCCAGAGATCGAGGGGCTCCTCCTCGCCCCCGGGGCCGGGCTGGGCGGGGGTGAAGCCCAGCTCCATGCCGGGCTCGTAGTCAAGCAGGGGGCCCAGGTAGAGCAGGTCCCGGCGGCTGAGCTGCGAGAGCCGCGCGGGGTTGGTGTTGCAGAAGGTGACCGCGGGGAAGGTCATCTGGGGGCTGCCCTCCTCCCGCAGCAGCGTGAGGTGGTGGTACTGCAGGTAGTAGGCGATGCGGTCGGCCACCTGGTAGAGGAAGAGAGAGAGGCAGAGGAGGAAGGCCAAAGCCCACAGAGCCTGCCGGGCGCCCAGGCTGCCCTCCGCGAAGATGTGGCTCAGGCCGTGCAGGGTGCAGCTGCTGGCAAAGCTCACGAAATCCGGGGCTGCCCCTGCGCCCTCCTCCTCCTCCTCCTCCTTCTCTCCTTCCTCCTCCTGCCCGTGCAGGAACTCCTCTCCTCCATCCTCTTCCCTCTCGGGGGCTGCAGCATCTCTTGCTCCTTCCTCGCTGGAGAAGGAGATGGTGCAGAAGATCTGCAGAGGCATCGCGCGGCTCGGGGGTCCCAGCTGCGGTGTGGAGCTCCTGGCTCTGGTGTGGAGCTCCTGGCACTGGTGTGGAGCTCCTGGCTCTGGTGTGGAGCTCCTGGCACTGGTGTGGAGCTCCTGGCACTGGTGTGGAGCTCCTGGCTCTGGTGTGGGGCTCCTGGTTCTGGCGTGGGGGTCCTGGTTGTGGTGTGGGGCTCCTGGCTCTGGTGTGGGGCTCCTGGCTCTGGTGTGGGGCTCCTGGTTCTGGCGTGGGGCTCCTGGTTGTGGTGCAGGGGTCCAAGTTCTGGCGCAGAGCTCCTGGCTCTGGTGTGGGGCTCCTGGTTCTGGCGTGGGGGTCCTGGTTGTGGTGCAGGGGTCCCAGTTCTGGCGCAGAGCTCCTGGCTCTGGTGTGGGGATCCCGGTTCTGGCGTGGGGCTCCTGGTTCTGGTGTGGGGGTCCCGGTTCTGGCGTGGGGGTCCCGGTCCCTGTCCTGCCACAGCTTGGAAGTCGTTGACGGTGAGTTGGTTCCTCAGGGTGTGGGGGAAAGGGGCTGGGGGAGCGCAGGGAAGGGGGAAGGAGCAAGTTGAGAGGAGGAGAAGGGACAGGGAGCAGGAGAGGTGAGCGGGACCGAGGGAGAGGAGCAGAGGGCTGCTCCGCCGGAGTGAGGAAGGGATATGAGGAGCAGGGAGGAGGAGCCAGGGGCGGTTCTGCCGGCTCCCCAGGTCCCCCGGGACCGGCCGGCTGCGGCTGGCAGGAGGGAGCCAAGATGTCACCGGAGCAGAGATATCACCGGAGCAGAGTTGTCACCGGCTCCAGGAGCAGTCACAGACTGCACCGTGCGGGAAGGGACCCTCAAAGGCCATCCTGTCCCCCTGCGGTCAGCCGGGACCCCCCCCCCGGCTCCAGCAGGCTGCCCGGGGCCACATCCAGTTTGATCTTGGATGCCTTCAGGGATAGCACTTCTGGGGCTGCCTGGGGGGGTCCTGGTGGGGGCTGCCAGCCCTGTGGAACACGAGGCACCCCTCCTGCTGCATGCCCACACTGCTGCTCCATCCTCACCGCGGGCACCAAGGCCCTGGCAGCCCGAGTGGCTGCTGCAGCCAGGCCTCCCCACCGTGTGCCAGGCTGTTTCCTGAGCTGCCATCTGCTGGCATCTCTGAGCTCCCCACCGGGGCAGCTGGAGCCAGAGGTTTTCCCAGAGCTCCTGTGCCACTGCCCTGCTGCAGTGCCCACCCAGGTGGTGCCAGCCAGGGCAGGTGGATGCTGCGGAGTGCCCATGGTGCCCATCCTGCCCTGGCAGCGCCTGTGCCCGCTGGCTCATCCCCCTGTGCCAACGAAGGCGACACCCCGAGTGGTGCAAGGTCTGTCCTCCTCCAATCCAGGACTGATCTTGGCAGCATTGGGGCAGTGCCAGGGTTGAGGTGATGACTCCTCCTGCAGAACCTTGCCAGTGCCTGGCGGTGCCAGGTCTCTGTGGGCACAGCTTCTCCCGGGGAATGGCCTCCAGGCTTTGTGCTGAGGTGGAGGTCCTGGGAAGTTCTCAGGGAAGCAGCCCCGGTGCAGAGTGGGAGGATGGAGCTGGCAGCTGGGCTGGCTGCTGGATGAAAAGGCCTCTTCTCCCTGCAGCCGTGCAGCAGCCCTGCAGCAGCCCTGCAGCAGCCCTGCAGCAGCCCTGCAGCAGCCCTGCAGCAGCCCTGCAGCAGCCCTGCAGCAGCCCTGCAGCAGCCCAGCCTCTTCTTGTGGTTTGCTTCTTTCCGGCACTCAGCACTTCAGAAAAGCTTCCCCAGACCACATCCATCCCAGCTGCCCACAGAGCAATCTCCAGCCCCCACTGAGCCCTGTGGCTGCCATCACCAGCCAGGGGAGGGGAAGGGAGCAGCTAAATCTGGCAGCACTTTGGTGCACAAGAGCTGGACAGGAGGTTCTGATTGATGCTGGGGTGTGAGGAGCACGTCCCAGCCCTCCAGGCTGGCTGCTGGGCACTGTGGGGACCCCAATCCTTAAGCACAGCCCAGCCCCTGGACGTGGGCACCACCAAGCTGGCTGAGCAAACACAACCAGGACACTGGCACAGATGTCAGCTGGTTCCAGTCAGCAGGGAACAGGGCAGGGAGTGCACTGGGGAGCCCTGACGCTGGATTGTCCCTCAAGGAGCCATCCCGGAGCTCCCCAAGCTCAGCATCCCCAAGAGGATCCTTGTCTAGGAGGGACATTGGGATGTGCCACGGAGCTGGGGATGCTGTCAGCAGGCAGGAGGGAGGGTGACCTTGGGGACCAGAGCCAGAGCCACCACTGGATGAAATTTCATAAAGCTGAGAACAAGGTCATGCCTTTGGGGAGCATCCCAGGGAGGCTGAGCTGGAAACTGATCCTGGGAAACAGGACCAGGGAGGCAGAGTGGGTGGTTGGGAACCACTGCACCCTAGGGACCAGGCCACAACCCAGCCCTTTACCTTCTTCACTGTGGGGGAGTGGCAGAGCCCTGGGGCAGGCTGCCCAGAGAGGTTGTGGCATCTCCTCTGCAGAGCTTCCAACCTCCCCCTGGCCACGGTGCCCCTGGGCATGCTGCTGTGGATGCCCTGCTGGAGCAGGGGGGGTTTGGACTGGGTGAGCTCCAGAGGTCCCTTCCAACCCCACCCTGCTGGACTGCTGGGATGAGCTGCAGCTGCACCATGGGCAGGGCCTCACCTGGGATGAGCTCTGGGGGTACTGGGCTGGCTTGGTCCTGTGGGAGCAAGCTGGGTGCCAGCTGGGTGCCAGCTGGGCTGATCACAGGCAGGCTGGCTCTAGAGGGTGCTTTTGGCAGGGGTGGGATTTTTGGTGCTCCCCAGCTCTGGGACAGGGAAATTCTGTGCAGGGAGAAGAGGAGGAGGAGGAGGGGAAGAAGCAAAATGGAAGAGAAGCCCAAAGGGGTTGGTTTAGCCCTGGCAGGGCACTCACAGGTCAGCAGTGCTGCCCTGTGGGCCATTCCCTGGCGGTGTCAACGATCCCATCCCATGGTGTGGGGAAGGTTTAATGTGTCTCGTTGGGAGCAGCTCCAGCAGGGAGAGGGAGATGCTGTAATGAAAACCCTCCATCAGCTGGGGCCATTAACCTGCCAGGCTCAGCTGAGGTGGTGGAGGGAGCTGGGACCACGCTCGCCCCAGGCTGGGGCTGCGGAATGAGCACGGCCCCGGCTCCGGTTACCACCACCTGTCCCAGAGCTGACACTTGAGCTGAGCTGAGCTGAGCTAAAGGTGACCTGGGACAGTGATGGTGACACCAAGCCCTCGAGGGAGCCCATCCAGACTCCACCGCTGGGGACAAGCTGTGGCCGTGCCCCTGCCTCGCAGGCAGGACGCTGCCACCCCGCTTCGCGGCAGGGGTTTTGGAGATGCTGGAGGAGTCCTTGGGTCGGTTCCAACTCCTCCTTCACCAGGAGTTATTTTTACCCTCTCTCAGGTAAAGCTTTGGCGGGGGAGAGGGCTGGGGGGGGGGTGGGTGCTATAATTAGCTGTGACATCAGCCCCCGTGGCGGCGCGTGCTGGGGGTGATGCCCCGGCGCCCCGACCCGCCGCTGGGCGCCGGGGCTGAGGGCACGATGCTCGCCGGCCTCCTGCCTGCCTCGGCAAGGAGGGATGGTGGCAGGACCGCGGCTTTTCCTGGCTCCCGGCGTCATGCGGCCGCCGTTCTGGGGCACTTGCGCTGCTCTGCAGCCTGTCACGGGCCCGGGGAAAGGAGGTTCCCTGGAGCGGGGGAGCACGGAGGCGGCGGGCGGGGAGGGCGGGAGGGAAGGGGGGGGGGGGGGAAGGGGGGGGGGGATATGACGGCAGCAACAGCACATTTCACAGCCTGTCACGCTTTAATGGCAGAGGAGATCAAAGCTGGGATGGAGTTATTCATAGAGATAAACCAATCCCCGAGGAGGCGAGGAGAAAACAACATTGCCAGCTCCGTTATCCCAGGCCCGCAAGCGGCAGCCCAGCCCCGGGGAGGCTGTCGCGGGAAGAGCCCCGGGAGCTGGACCTGCTCCGCTCGGCGCCGGGGAGCTGCTCCTCCTCCCTGCCAAGGACTTGGCTGAGCTGGGCTGCCTGCACCCTCTCCTGCCTTGGAGCCCACCCTGCCCAGAGTCGTGGAGCTGTTTGGGCTGGGAAAGCCCTTTGAGAGCATCCAGGCCAAGCAGCAACCCCACCCCCAGCACCATGGGCACCACACCGTGGCCACGGGTGCCGCGGGCAAGGCTTCTTGGCCGGGATGGGGATGCCACAACCTCCCTGGGCAGCCTGTGCCAGGGTCTCCCCACCCTCACTCTCAAGAACTCCTTCCTCCTCCCCACTCTCAATCTCCCCTCTCCCAGCTCAAAGCCATTGCTCCTCATCCTGGCACTCCCGGCCCTTGTCCCAACTCCCTCCCCAGCTCTCCTGGAGCCCCTTCAGGTACTGGAAGGCTGCCCTGAGGTCTCCCTGGAGCCTTTTCTTCTCCAGCCTGTCCCCCCAGGAGAGATTCTCCAGCCCTCTGCTCCTCTTCGTGGCCTCCTCTGGACCCTCTCCAACAGTTCCAAATCCTCCTCGTGTCGGGGGCACCGGCACCGGTTAGGACGAGCTGCTTTGGGACGGCTCGGGGGGAGGGGGAGGGCTCCAAATCCCTTCCCAAACCCTGAGAGGGGGCAGCACTGGGGCAAGCCGAGCACGGTGGGATTGCCTGGGCAGCCGGGGATCTCAGCTGGGACTAATCCTGCTGCCCCTTATCAGATGCTGCCACCTTGCCTGCGCTGGCTCCGCCAGCCCCGCCGGGCGCAGCCTGTGTTATCCAGCCCTTTATCCCCCGGCTTAGACGCTTCACAGTGGATTAGCACGTCACATTCTAATGCAGAAAAACTGATGAGCAAAAAGGAGTTGCGGGGTTTTTTTTCTCTCCCCCCTCCCCGCCTCTGTATTGTTCCCCACCTCCGCCCCCTCTCCACCCTACGCCCCCGGGCCCAGCCCCGGCCGTGGGCGCCGGCGCTGCCTGGCTGCTGGGTGATGCACAGCCCCAGCCCTGCTTCACGCAGAGGAGGGGAAGCCAAAGATCCTTTCTCTGGGGGGCTGTGCAGGGTTGGTGTGCTCTGCCCTGGCTGGCTGCGGCGACAGGGCTGAGGGTGGAAGGGTTGGGTGCCCTGCCCCCCGCCCCGGGGTGCCATCCTGCCCGAGGTTATCAGCTGCAGCCCCAGCACCTGCAGCCCAGGACGTTAACAAGCAGCACGTTATGGGGAGTAAAGGCCTAAGTGGACTTCATTAGGGAGCTGGGGCCTCCCTGCCTCCCCTTGTTCCATGTGATTTCCTATCAGATGAGCCTTATCTCCTCTCCAAACGCTTCCATTTAAACTCCATTAATCTTTCAAAGCTTCTCTGGACCAGCACTGCTGAGCTCTCCCCAGCCAGCCCAGCTGGGAGCTGCTGCTGCCCTGGGGACTGAGGCCACCTGCAGCCTTGCCACCTCAGGATCCCTGGTGGGGTTCACCTGGGACCTCCTCTGCCCTGCCTCAGCTCTGTGGGTGGTCAGAGTGGTCCTTTTGTCAGGCATCCACTGTGACAGCTCCCACAGCCCCCTTGTCCTTCTTGCTGGGGGTCTGCTGAGGCTCCTGTAAAGCACTGAAGTGCAGAACTGCTTTGGTTGGAGAAGACCTCAAAGATCCTCCAGTCCAACCCTTCTCCAGCTCTGCCAAGGCTGCTGCTGGCCCATGGCCCTCAGCACCACATCTCAGCATCTTTGATGGGGATTCAGCCACCTCCCTGGGCAGCCTGTGCCAGGCTTTGAGATCCCTTTCAGTGGAGGAATTCCTCCTGATGTCCAACTTAAATCTCCCCAGGGGCAACTTCAGGCCTTGCCTCTTATCCTGTGCCTTGTTCTTTGAGAGCAGAGCCCAATCCTCACCTGGCTCCAGCCTCCTTTCAGGGAGCTGTGGAGAGCAATGAGGTCTCCCCTCAGCATCCTCTTCCCCAGGCTGAACCCCCCCTCAGCTCCCCTGCCCTGTTCTCCAGACTGCTCCCCAGCCTTGTTGTCCTTCTCTGGACTTTCTTCACCCCTTCAATGTCCTCCTTGGAGTGCAGGGGGGTCCAAAACTGACCTCAGGATTCCAGCTGTGGCCTGCCCAGTGCAGGGGGACAATCCCTGCCCTGCTCTAAAGACTCAAACCAGCTTGCCATGCTGAGAGCTCCCTGGGTGACTCCCTCCCTGGTGGTGCCACACAGGGGTCCCTGGTGCAGTGCTGACTGCTCCTGCCCTGCAGGGGGTGGTCTGTGGGGTCTGTCCCTGCTGCCCTCCCTGTTTCCTGCAGATCATGAAGCACCCCTCAGCAGGCTGCAATTTCTCCTGACATCCTGCACAGTCTCTCAGGCAGCTTGTGGCAGGGGTCTGAGCTGCCCTGAGCTGAGGCTTCTGTTGGCAGGGGCCACAGGAGCTGGGTCCCTGCCTGCTTCCCTCGCTGCCTCCCCTGGCTCAGGCCACGCTTCTCACATCTAATCCCACCCAAGCAGGGAGGTTACACAGCCCCAGAGACAGGCTGGGGGCTCCCTCTGGCTGGCCTGGGCTGGGAGACCGCTGGGGAAGCAGCAAGGAGCTTAAAATCCCTGCTGGGGTGGGAGGGATGCCCTCTGCCCCACCACTATCCCCTTGCCCCTTCCCCCCAGGTCACCCCCTGCCCCATTACTAATCTGCTGCCCCCTCACCAAACAATCCCCTGGCCCCTCACACCACCACCACCCCCTACCCACCATCATCCCCTGCCCCTCACACCACCCCCCACCCCCCATCATCCCCTGCCCCCTCCCCAGCTCCCCAGTGCCCCATCTCCATCCTTACAGTAAGAGCCTGGCTGCCGGTGCACCGAAGGACAAATAGCCCCTCAAAAACCCCAAGCCAGACAAAAGGCTCTGATCTGCCGGTGTCAGGGCCTGCATGAATAATTAAGAGGCTGTGCCGGGGAGGAGCTCCCCAGGTGCTGGTCGTTGCAGGAACTGCAGCGATGCCTGCTGCCCGGAGAGCCCTGGCGCCGGCCGCACTCTCTGCAGGCAGCAGCCCAAAAGCCTCTGTGGAAAGGGAGATAAATTAAAACCGAGGCAAAATGCTCTGAGGCAGTTAATTCCCTCGGCTCTCCATCCTGCACAGCTCTGCATGCTCAGGGGAGCTGCTCCCTCTTTGCTCCAGCTGCTTCCTGCCTGATGCGGTGCAGGGGGAAGGGGAACGGCACCGGGAGGCTTCCTGGAGAGGAGCTGAAATGCCCACAGCTGGCAAAGGGGCCGGGAGACAGCTGGGGAGGTGCAGGCTCCAAGGAGACCTTAGAGCAGCCTTCCAGCACCTGAAGGGGCTCCAGAGCTGGAGAGGGACTTGTTACAAAGGCCTGGAGTGAGAGGATAAGGGCTGATGGCTTCAGGCTGGAAGAAGCTGGACTGAGGTGGGACACGAGGAGGAAATCCTTCCCCACGAGGGTGGGGAGGCACTGGAACAGGCTGGCCAGAGAAGCTGTGGAGGCTCCAAGCCTGGAAGTGTCCAAAGCCAGGCTGGAGGAGCAGTGGCTGCTCTCCCAGAGAGAGCTGTGGCTCTGTGAGGGCATGAACATGGCCAAGGGCAGAGCATCTTCGGCCTCATGAACAACCCAGGGGCACAGCAATGCACCCAAGGGTGTGGAGCTGCTGCAGAGGGGCCCAGAGGAGGCCACAAAGATGAGCAGAGGGCTGGAGCAGCTCCCCTGTGGGGACAGGCTGGGAGAGTTGGGGCTGTGCAGCCTGGAGAAGGCTCCAGGGAGACCTCAGAGCAGCCTTCCAGTGCCTGGAGGGGCTCCAGGAGAGCTGGGGAGGGACTCGGGACAAGGGCTGGGAGCGCCAGGATGAGGGTGGGGAGACACTGGAAGAGGTTGCCCAGGAGGGTTGTGGCTGCCCCCTCCCTGGAGGTGCTCCAGGCCAGGCTGGATGAGGCCCTGGGCTGGTGGGAGGTGTCCCTGCCCGTGGCAGGGGGCTGGAGCTGGATGAGCTTTGAGGTCTCTTCCAACCCAAACCATTCCTTGTGCCTCGCTGGTACTCAGCCTGGTCCTGGGTACAGAGCCAAGGGAGGTCCAAGGGCAACAACCTGCAAAGATGCCACATCCTGGGGGAGGTCTGGGGCTGCATCCACAGCCTGCAGCTGCCCTGGGGGCCAGCACCTGTGGGGCACAGGGGGCAGAGCACCCTACCCACAGCTGTGGCATCCTGCCCTCCGCTGCGGCCGGGTAGTGCTTGGAAGCTTCCTCCTCTCTCCAGAGGCCACAGATGCCATTAAAGCTTATTAATAACAATTAATAATTCATTGGCTAACGATTCTTTATGTGTAAAGGCATCTCAAGAGGAGCAGGAACGGCCTGAGGTGCACCTGGGAAGCTGTAAGCTTTTGGCATGGGCACCTAGTGGGGCACAGAGGGGTTTGGGTTCCTGTGATGCCTCTGGGTGTCCAAAGGAGCCTGGGGGTGTAAAGGGCTCCAGGTGAGCTGCCAGGTAGGAAAGGACCTGGGGGTGCTGGTGGGCAGCTGCCTGGACACCAGCACCCTGGCCTGGAGCAAACCATCCCAGCTCCCTCAGCCCAACCTGGCCCTGAACACCTCCAGGGAGGGGGCAGCCACAGCCTCCCTGGGCAGCCTGTCCCAGTGTCTCACCACCCTCACTGGCAAGAGCTTCTTCCTCATCTCCAGTCTGATGTCCAGCACGAGGTGAGTGAAGCCACAGGCAGCTGAGGGACCCCCAAACCTCCTGCCTGCACCCCAGGGGTTGCCACGTCAGGAAAAGCTTGGATGAAGCTTTCCAGTGAGGGTGGTGAGAGCCTGGCACAGGTTGCCCAGGGAGGTTGTGGCTGCTCCCTCCCTGGAGGTGTTCAGGGTCAGGCTGGAGGAGACCCTGAGCAGCCTGGGGCTGGTGGGAGGGGTCCCTGCCCATGGCAGGGGGTTGGCACTGGGCGGCCTTTAAGGTCCCTTCCAACCCAACCCATTCCATGCATCCCTGAAGGGATAAGCTGGAGGAAGAGGGCAGCAGAGGAGCAAACCCTCTGCAGGGTCTCCACCCCGGGGGCTGAGCTGCTGCTTTCTGGGTGCTTTGCTTGGCTTTGAGTCTGGAGCACCTCTGGAAGCCCCCAGCCCCCCTCCTCCCCCCCCCCCCCCCCCGGGGACCGCCGAGCGCCCACCCGCAGCAGCCACGGTCCTGAGCCTGGCTGCAACTCTGCTCCATCACCTCCAATGATTGTGCAACAGGCAGCCCATGTCCCCCTGGATTTGCTTCATCCAGCTGGAAAACGATGCAGCCTCGGAGAGCAGAGGCTGCTGCTGCTGTTTGACAGCAGGAGAGGGGCTGGGGGCTCTGAAGCTGGCTGGAAGTGTGGGGATGGTGCAGGTGGAGAAGGTGCAGCCCTGCCCAGGGGAGAGCAGTGGGGATGCCAGAGGCCTGGCAAGGCTGGGTGCACCCCAGCAGCTGTTTAGGGGCCCAGGTGCTGCCCTCCAAAGTGATTTACATGGGAGCCCCTTCAGGGGGTGTAAGTGCCCTGGCACCACGGTGGGAGCTGCTGGGGGGATGGCAGCGCTGGGGCCAGCATCCTGGAGCCACAGCACCATAACAGCACAGAATCACAGAGCTAGGGCAGCTCAACAGCCCTGCTGCAGCAGGACCACTCAGGACAGCTCACACAGGGACACAGCCAGGTGGGATTTGAGTCTCCAGAGGCTCCACAGCCCCTCCGGGCAGCCTGCTCCAGGCCTCCAGCACCTTCACACCAAAGGAGTTTCTCCTCATGGTGAGGTGGAGCCTCCTGTGCTCCAGCTTGTGCCCCCTGGTCCTTGTCCTGTCACTGGGCAGCACCAACCAGAGCCTGGCACCTTCACCCTGACCCCCACCCCTCAGACAGTCACAGGCTTCTCTTCCCCAGACTCAACAGCCCTAACTCTTTCCTCCACAGCAGAGATGTTCAAGTCCCTTCATCATCCTCACAGCTCTCTGTTGAATCCTAGAATCAAGGCAATGTTTCTGCTGGAAAAGGCCTCCAAGACCCTCAAGTCTGACCAGCAGCCCAACCCCTCCATGGCCACCAAACCCTGGCCCCAGGTGCCATGGCCAGAGGGGCCTGGAACACCCCCAGGCATGGGGGCTCCACCGCCTCCCTGGGCAGCCTCTGCCAACCCCCTGACCACTCTGGCACGACAGAAATTGTTCCTCATGGCCAAGCTGAATCTCCTCTGGCACAACTCGAGGCCACTTCCTCTCCTCCTACCCCCTGACACTGGGGAAGAAGAGACCAACCCCCACCTCACTCCGACCTCCTCCCAGGGAGTTGTGGAGAGCCTCTGCCCCCCTTCCCCTCCCCTTGCCCCCCCCCCGGTGCCCAGGTTGTTTTTGCAGAGCCAGCTGGGCTCCTGGGGTTTGTTTATGAAGTGTCTGAAGCTCCAGGAAATATCTGGGTATCCATAATTCCCCTGCCCAGGCTCTCCAGCTGTGCTGGAGATGCTTTGCACTCCAGCTCTGTGATTATCCACTAAGGCTGCGCCGTGGGGGAGCTCTGCTCGCCGCAGGCTTCCTGGGCTTGTGACTGCTGCAGCTCCACGCAGGGCCCCGGGGGGGCGCCGTGGGCTGGGCACCTGGGTGGGTGCTGGGGGTGGGGTGGGGGGGGGGGTCTGTGGAGGTGAGGGTTGAGGTGGAGCAGGGAAACCAGCAGCCTGCCCTGGCTGAGAGCAGCAGGCTCGTCGCACACCTCCCCCCGAGCTCCCACAGGTGCTGGAGGACAGCTCAGCACCCAGCAGCAGGGCAGGTTTGAGGCACATGAAGGGGGGGGGGGGGGAGGGCTTGGGGGTGGGGAAAGCTTGGGTGGTCCTGGGGTGTTAGGAGCTGACCCCCCCAAAACACAATAGCAGCTGGAGCAAGGTGGACTGGGAGCTAGGCAGGGAGCTCGGGGGGTGCAGAGAGGCTTTGGGGGGTCATGCTTTGGGGGCTAGAGGGGGTGCAGGGGGGCACAGCAGGATCTGGTGGGGTCCAGTGGGGTTCACCGAGGTCGTGGGGTGCCAGGGGAGTGCAGTGAGCTGCTGCTGGATCCATTCTCCTGCTTTCCCCCAGAGAGGGGGAAGAAGCAGGAGAGGAGGATCGTGGTCAGGCTTTGCTGGGACGAGCTCCAGCCCTTCCCTGCTCCCTGCCTTGCCCTTCCTCCCTGCACTCCCTGTGCCCAGGGCAGAGAGGAGGCAGAAGCCCCTGGCAAAGGCAGTGGCATCATCTCCATGTCAAACTCAATTCTCCCCAGTGCCAGCTCAGCCCTGGAACCTCAGGGAAATGCTCCAGAGGTCTTAAATCCTCCGCGGTCGATCGAGGCCCTCCCATGAGCTCTGCCCCAGGGCTCCCAGCTCCGGGATTAGTCCTCCCCCGGCTCCACCCCCCCGCCAGCCCCAAGCCCTGCAGCAGGGTGGTGACAGGAGATGGGGATGTGACAGGAGATGGGGATGTGGCTGTCCCCCAGGGCAGCTTTGATGGTCGTGAGAAGGGAAAGCTGCAAATGCACTTTGTGGCGGCTCACATCCCCCCCGCCCCGGGCTGCAGCAACCCCCAGGCAGGGGCTTCATGAGCATGAGGCAACAACCTCCTGAGCCTTACTGATGGGGGGGCAGCCCCACTGCCTGTCCCACAGCCCACACGAGCCTGTGGAGAGGAAGCTTAGCCTCTGGCTTGCTCCTTTTTCCCCTGAGATGGGAAGCAAAGGAATGGGGTTTGGAGCCTGGGGACAGGACTGCTGAGCCTGAGCCTCGCTGGCTCCGGGGGGGAGGACGAGCAGGGCTCCAGGGGAGGGAGGGGAAACTCCTGCTGGGGCCACACATGCCGGCAGGGAGGGCTGCGACACCCCCAGCTCATGAATAATGGAGCAGCAAGTGCGAGGCATTGATCGCTGCCGCCGATGAGCACAGCCCAGAGAGGCAGCGAGGGGCATCCCTCTGCCCCGCCAAGGGGCACCGGGCAGCTGCTCCCCTGCCAGCCCCGGGAGCTGCCCCGCGGCTGTGGGGCTCTGAGCACGGCCCCAGCGCCGGGGACAGCCCCAGCCCACCGCCCTGCTGCCTCCAGCCTTATGTTTGCTCCCCGTGGCTTTGAGGTCGTGCCAGGCTCTGAGGGCTGGAGAGGGGAGCTGGCTGTGCCCTGCTGTGTGCCCTCCTGCACCGCTGGGGTTGGGGCAGCTCTGCCGGGTGCCAGAGCCCTCCGCGGGTGCTGCAGGGACTGTGAAGAGCCAGGGCGGCGCTGGGATGTGCCCGGCTGCTTCCCCCTGCCCTGGGTCTTCTCAGAGGGCTCATTCCCCTTGTTGGAAGGAATCCAAGCCCAGACAGCTCTGTCCCTGGAGCATGCTGCACACAGCCCCCGGGGAGCAGCCCCCCCCCTGCGGTGCTTCAGGCGGGGTGGGTGGAGATGGAGGGGGCTGGACAACGCCAGGGGACCCCCTGATGTGACCTGGTGATGACGCAAGATGGAAGAGGAGGTAAGAAAAGCCCAGGATGGGCTTCCCCACCACACTGCCTGCCGGGGGGGGATCCTGTCCTAGCTGCAGGGTGATGCCGGGGGGCAGCGGGGGGAAGAAGAGACCCAGCCCCCCCGGGATGCTCCTGGGTGGCTGCACCGTGGTAGGGGCAGCGCTCCTAGACCTCGGGGAGGGAGTCTCTGTATTGCTGCTTCCCCCTCGGTGATGCTCTTCCACCAGCCTGTAGCGCGGGGGGATGGGGGGGGGACGCGGGCAGGAGGCACCTCCTTGTCGCTCAGGAGATTTGGGTTACGGCAGACCCTCATCTGCATTCGCCGCGGCTCCCCCCGAGCCCTCCCCTTCTGCCGGGGACAGATAACGGCGGCGGCCGCGGTGCTGGCGGCAGAGCCGAGGCTCCCCCTGCGCCGGCCGGCATCAGCATGCAGCCAGCATCGCCCCAAGGCCGCTCAGCCCCGGCGCTGCTCCGCGGCACCCCCGGCGCTGCCCACGGGTGTCCCCAGCACTGCCCCCCCCCGGCGCTGCTCCGCGGCACCCCCGGCGCTGCCCCCCGGCACCCCCAGCGCTGCCCCCCGGCACCCCCGGCGCTGCCCCCCGGCACCCCCGGCGCTCCTCACCGCCACCCCCGGCGCTGCCCCCCCGGCATTCCCAGAGCTCCTCACCGGCACCCCCAGCGCTCCCTACCGGCGCCTCCAGCGCTGCCCCCCGGCACCCCCAGAGCTCCCCCCCGGCACCCCCAGTTCACTCCCCCAGCTCTCCTCCAAGCCAGGCACCTGAACTAAACGGTTGCAAAGGGGACAGGCTCAGTGAGGGGCCCTGCGCCCCCACCCCTGCCTGCACACAGGCAGCTCCCCCCCCAGCCTGTGGGGTCTGGGCAGTCCCCCAGATGCCCCCTGGCAAGGCTCCTCTCAGTGCCCAGCTAAGGGGCATGGTCAGCCCCACTCCTGCCTCCTCCTCTGAGATGCTGAGGGGCAGTGATGGCTGCAGGAGCAGCAGCCTGGGGCATCCCTTGGGCCTGGGCAGCGACAGGGGCTTCCCAAAATGCAGCCCCTGGACCCCCACCGAAGCAGCAGGAGCTGAGGGGATGAGGATGCAGCTGAGGGTCCCCAGCAGCCACCAGCCTTGACCAATGCCACCAGGCCCAGAGCAGCACCGAGCCCAGCTCACACTGGTTTGAGGGCACAGCCGAGCAGCAGGAGTGACCCCAAAGCAACCAAACCTCTCTCAAAGCTTCTTGGCACCCTGGGACCCCCACACAAGGACAGGACAAAAGGTTCCCTGAGCAGCTGAGTGGGCAGGGCAGGGCAGCTCCTAGGCACCCCACATGTGGGCACCTGGGCAAGGCTGCCCAGCAAATCCAGAGAGCAAAGGAAACCCAGCACGGAGCCAGCTCCTTCTAATCAAATCCATCAAATCATCCCAACCTGCTGGCAAGGAAGAATCCAGGCAGGAAGAACAGCCCAGCTGCAAGTCTATTTTGCTTTAGCTGGTTGGAGGGGAGGCAGAAAGCAGCATATGTGGACCCCAGCAGATGAAGGCAGGGAGTGGGATGAGGATCCCTGAGGATGCTCAGCACAGACACCCGGGACCCATGCTCCAGGAAGAGCCTCCTGTGGGAAGCAGCTGGTGGCCACAGGCAGGCTGGGACCCAGCCCTGCTCAGCAGCCCTGCTGGAGAGGATCCAGCCAGCTTCAGGCTGCATCTTGCCTCCATTTAACAAATAAACCTCCTGGTGGTTGACACCAGGGAGCTGCTCCCTGCGAGGAGCCCAGCCAGGGAGTTCAAAGCAGATGATTAGAATTACCCCAGAGGTTCTGGGGCCTGGGCAGCAGCTCAGACAGTGCCTCAGTGGCTTCCTCCTCATTGGCATGAGACATGAGAGAGGCACATCCCCGAGCTGGGCGTTGAGGATGGGGACCCTGAGGAGCACAGAGCCACAGGCTCCAGGCTGGGGCCGGCTCGGGAGCTGCCTCATCTCACAGGCAGCCCCCGGAGAGCCAACTCTGCTTCATTCCCAGCTGGATGGGGAGAGGCAGCCTGCAGGATAAAGGCTTCATTGTGTGCTGGGCCCATGCCACAGCACGAGGTGCTGCCACCACGCTGGAGCTGCAGGCTGCACCGTGCCACCAGGACCTGCCTTCCCCGGGCCCCCACCGGCTCTCTCCCGCCGGTGCCCCCTCACTCTGGGGCAGCTGCCGGCTCAGGGTTTCCAACCCACCCCTGCACAGCGCTGAGAAGAGACCCCAGGGAGCTTGGCCCCTGCAGGAGCACCCTGTGAAGCTTCCCCCAGCAGCACAGGCTCCCGGGGAGCGCCAGAGGGCAGCTCCTGGGGAGCTCCTCGGAGGAGACGCTGCTGGTCCTTCCCCTCGCGTGGGGGAGCCCTGCCAGGAGGGCACTCACCACTTTGAAGTCTTCTGGGGTGCACTGCTCCCCACGGAAGAAGCAGGACAGCAGCATCTCCCTGATGTCGTGGCCAGCCCGGTCATAGAACTCCAGCATGTTGAAAGGTTTGGGTTTGAAGTTCCTGAAGTTTGCTTTGTCCTGCAGGATCTCCAGCTGCTTCTCGTCAGCGGTCTGGGTGTCTGGGATCTCATATCTGAGTGGGGAAGAGCAGGGCAGGAGGTCAGGCCTTTGGTGGTGGTGGTGGTGGCTGCTGCCACCCTCTCTCTTGGGCTTCACAAGGAGCTGCTTCTGCTCAGCCAAGTCCCAGGTGGCATTTTCAGAGGGTTCAACGGCACAAAGTGGCTCAGAGGCACTGTGAGAGAGCTGGCAGGAAGATGGGAGAGGAGGAGAGGATGCCCAGCAGCAGGACCAAACCTATCCCGCTCGGCCCAGAGCTGCTCCTGCAGCGCCAGCCCTGGTTGAGCCCGGCCCAGCTGCCTGCCTGGTGCCTTTGGTGGCATCATGGCTGCAGATGGTGGCTTTGCCAGGATGTGGTCTGAATGTGCTGAGGCTCAGCCCCAGCTCTCATGGCTGCAAACCCCTCCCTGGACCGTGAGTGGAGGCAGCGGCAAAGCCCCTTGGCAAAGGGGCAGGGACTGCACCTTGGTGCCAGCAGCAGGCTCATGGCAGCGGCTTGGCAGCACCACAGAGCCTCTGCAGCCATGGGCATGGACTGGGGAGGGTGGGCAAGGGGCTTCCCCGGGAGCTCTGCCACTGCAGGGTGCCATGGCCCAAGGGCTGGCACCGACCTTGGCTCCTGGTGTGTGGGTGATGCTCAGTGGCTTCACCTGCCGGCATCCCTCCCCCTCCCCTTCTGGTGCGTGCCAAGCACCCAGGACACAGTCCTGGAGCAGTGAGCGCTGCTTCCACCTTGCAGCCACCCCAGAGTGGCTCTGGCCACGCGTGGGGGTGGGAAGCACCGTGGGGGCTGGCTCCATCCAGAGCAGCCCGGAGCGGGAGCAGCGACCTGACCCCGCCGGCCCCAGCCAGCCTCGGAGCCCGGCCGACCGGGGACCTGCTGCCTGCCGGAGGCTGAGGAGGCGCTGCCGGCGCCAGCCGCGGAGCGCAACCCCCCCGGCAGCCGGCGGGGGGGCCGCCCGGTGCCCTGCCCTGGGGCGCGGGTGGCACTGACCTGTTGTTGAGCAGGGCGAGCAGCTCGCCGGCGTGGTACAGGTCGTTCTTGGTGACCCGGCTGAAGCGGAACTCGTTGAGGTTGCAGAAGGTGACGGCGGGGAAGGTGAGCCTGGTGGCTGCCACCTCGTCCAGCTTGGTGACGTGGGGGTAGAGGAAGTAGTACTGGATGCGGTTGGTGCAGACCAGGGCCAGCAGCGCCAGCGAGCCCAGGAAGCAGAGTGCCCAGACCACGCGCTTCAGCGACAGCCGCTCGTAGGAGAAGATGTGAGAGAGCCCATGGAGGGTGGAGCTGCTGGCAAAGGCCTGGATGCTCACCGGCTGCCCGCTGTCCACCTCCTCCTCGTCCACCTTCAGGTCCATCATGGTCTGTGCCGGCACCCCGGGGTGCTCGCTCTGCCGGCAGAGGAAGGAGAGCCCGGTGGGTGCGCTGGGCGCCGCGGAGGCCTCGTGGGTGCTGCGCCCTGCCCGTGGGTGCTACGGTGCCTGTCCCACAGTGCCGCCGTGCAGGGGGAGGATGGGAGGCACCTGGCGGCCCTGGCATGGGACAGATGCTTTGCTGTGCCCTGCTCTTGCCACCCACCCTCCCCCTCCCCCCCCAAGCCTGGGCAGCTGGGGGTGCACACACAGGTGCGGGCATGGAGTCACCATCCCTGGAGGTGCTCAAGAAACATGTGGGCATGGCAGAAGTGGGGGCTCTGTGCTCCCCCCCCACATCCACCCCCTCCCACCCACCCACCCACCCCCTCTCTCCCTCCCCCCCCCCCCCCCCCCCCCCCATGGCACCCACCAGCGCATCCACGAGCAGAGGAAGGAATCAGGGATGCCAACCGGCAGCCGGTCTCGTCCTGCTCCGCGACGGCGGCTGCGACGTGGGGAGCGGGGCTGGGACGAGCCTCCCTCCACCTCTCGCTGCTGGGTTGGGAAACCGGGAGTGGGAGATGCAGAAGGCACAGAGAGGCTGCGAGAGGCACCGAGCCCGGCAGCAGCGGCGAACCGGAAAAGCGGAGAGGGGAATAAAAATAGCCCCGGCGGTACCTTGGTGCAGGCGTGGGAGCAGGGATGCGCTGGGGCCTCGCTCAGCGCCGCGCCGGGGGACCGGAGCCGACCATCGCCGGAGAGGAGGCAGCTGCCGGGGGCCAGGAGAAAAAAGGGGGGAAAGGATGGCGAGCAGGAGGCTGCTTCCCTGCCAAACACATGGAGACCTCCCCCGGCGGCTAGCTGGGAGCTGGTGGCTTCTTCAGATGCATAATCCGCATGAAGTCATTGTCTGTGCGCTGCTGGGGCTGGAGGCCGCCCAGGGGTGCCGCAGGCCGGTGGGCAGTGAGGAGGAGGAGGAGGAGGAGGAGGAGAAGAAGAAGGAGGAGAAGGAGGAGGAGGGAGAGGCGGAGGAGCGGAGCGCTCCAGCGATTGCAGGCTGCTGGCAGGGGCTGTTGGTGCTGCTGTGCATGTGGGTAACGTGTGTGCGTGTGCGCGCCTGTGCCGCTCCCATCCCCCAGCCCTGCCGGGGATGCTCCGGCTCCTCGCTCCGCCAGAGCCCCCCTCGTCCCCCCCACACAGCCCTCACCTGCCTCTTCCCTGCCAATAGCCTTCGCCCCCACCCTGCCGTGGGCAGGGACACCCTTCAGCAGAGCAGGTTGCTCACAGCACTGGGGGAATGAATGGGGGAGAGCTCAGGGGGGCAGAGCTTCGACCCCCTGTCCCAGCTCACTGCCTGCTGCCCTGCTCCTCGTTGCCTGCAAGAATGGTCCCAGCAGGACGCTCACCGCGATGGGGACAAGACCCTGACAGAGGTGCTGGGCTCAGAAAGTGCTGCCCCTGTGCCAGCTGCTCCCCTGCTGCCATTTACAGTCACCAGGAAACTGCCATTGTCCCCAGGGTGCCCCCCCTGGCAGGAGGCTCTGAGTGCTCTCCTCCTCCCCAGGAAGAGCAAGAGGCTTGCACAGTGCTGCCCAGCTTGCCCTGGGGCTGCCCAGCTTCTCCCCAGCACCACTGCATCTCCAACCCTGCTTCCTCTTCCATCTGCTCCCCACTGCTGCCCCAAGGAGTGGGGTGCCCCCCTCACCCAAGCCAAGCTGGGGACATGCACCCTGCTGCAGAGCTCTGCCCAGCAGCAGTGCAGGGGGTGCTGGCTGCAGCTGCCCACTGCTCCCAGTGAGGTGACTCCTGTGTGGGGAAGCCATGGGAGGGTTGTGTTAATTCCTGCTGGGAGAGGCAGCAGGACCAGCTGAGGGCTGGGGAGGTAACAATTAACCCCAAGCAGTAATTGATCACAGCACAAGGTTTGAAGGCAGGGTGCCAGGGTGTGAGCTGGCACCTGGGAGTGATGGGCAGCGGGGTGCAAAGAAGAGGAGGAGATGCTGTGGCTGCCTCCTTCCCATGCCGAATGGGTGCTCAGCACTGGCTCAGATCCAGGAGCCAGGGCTCCCCTCAAACTGCCTAAGGATCCAATTAGCATCAAAAAAGTAATTAAGGGAAGGTGCTGCAGCGCTGAGGCTCCCAGCACAAGCTCCAGCAGACAGGCAGCGAGAGGCAAGCCTGGGGAACACCTCGGGAGCTGGGGCCAAGGCACAGCTCAAGCCCTGAGCCTCCCTCCTCACCTTCTGGGCAAGGTTCGTCCCTGGCTCGCCACAGGCAGCTCCGGCTTGGAAACAAACTTCCATATGGGCTGGGGGCAAGGGTTTGGAACTGGAGCAGGGGACGTTTGGGTTGGGCATCAGGAGGAAGTTCTGCACGACGAGGGCGGTGGGACTGCGGCTGTCCGGGCAAGTGGTGGAGGCTCCACCCCTGGAAGACCTTCAAGAGGGCCCCGAGCAAACTGCTCTGCTTGGAGGTGTCCCTGCTGGCTGCAGGGGGCTGGGAAAAGCTGACCTTGGAGGGTCCCCTTCCGACCCGGTGCAACCCTGGGGATCGCTTGGAAGAGCATCTGCAGGGCAAAGGCAGCCCCAGGGCAAGGTGGGTTGGCAAGGCTGGCAAGGAGATGTTTTTGCTGCTGCTTTGGGTTCTGCCCCCACTCTCTCTCCCTCCCTGGAGGCAGCCCTGCCTTGCAAATTGCTTCTTTATCTGCACCCGCTGCTGCTCAGGAGGCAATTTAGTTCATAATGGTCTATTAAATACTGAGGGTGATGGAGGTGCTGCTTCCCTCCCCGGGGTGTGAGAGCTCTGGGGGTGACCAGCCCTGTAATCTCCAGGCTTGTGGTGGGTATTTAAGGTGAGAGATGCAATTAAGAGGCCACCAGCCCTTGCTGCTGGGGCTGCAGAGGCAGCACCTCGCTGCTCAGCCGGGAGGAAGGTGACATTGCTTGTGACCCCAGCCTGGAGGAAAGGAGGCTGAGGGGAGACCTCACTGCTCTCCACCACTCGCAGTGAGGTGGGGGTTGGTCTCTTCTTTCTAGTATCAGCTGATAGGAGGAGAGGAAATGGTCTGAAATGGTCCCAGGGGAAGTTTAGGTTGGCCAAGAGAGGTCAGGCACTGGCACAGGCTGCCCAGGGAGGTGGTGGAGTCCCCATCCCTGGAGGTGTTCCAGAAACCTGTGGCCATGGCACCTGGGGCCAGGGTTTGGTGGCCACGGTGGTGTCAGGTCAATGCTTGGGCTGGATGACCTTGGAGGTCTTTTCCAGCACAAATGATTCTGTGAGGCTGTGGCTGCCCCTTCCCTGGCGCTGTTCAAGGCCAGGCTGGATGAGGCCTTGAGCAGCCTGGGCTGGTGGGAGGTGTCCCTGCCCATGGCACGCTGGATGAGCTTTAAAGTCCCTTCCAACCCAACCCATTCCAGTGATCTATGATCCCACCCAGGCCAGGAATTCTAGGGTGGAGGGAGAACAACTTAACCCCCCCTGAAACCCGGGCTGAGTGAGATGTAAAATACCTTTGCAGTCCATCTCTGCTAATGGCTTGCAAATTGCTTCCCTCCGCTCTGGTGTTACAGACTGCTCAGCTCCAATCCCTTCCAGGAGCCCATTTTGGGGCCAGACACTTCCCAGCTTGGGGAAATAACCATCAGCATCATTAGCAGCAGTAAATTGTATTCAAATGAGCTGCTGTGGTGCCTCCTGAGGGCTGTGTACAGTGTGCTTTGGGGTAGCTCCAGCATGAAGGAGTTGTTGCCCCTCCCAGCATCTACAACTGCTCCATCCCCACCGCCCTGTTCCTCGAGGCAGCCCTTTGCTCCAGCTCTGGACCAAAAAGCAGCTCTGTTGCCCTTCACACAGCCCCTGACCAGAGGGCCAGGGCTTCCCAGTTCATGAGCACGTTGTTAATTACGTGCTGGAAGCCAAAGCCTCAGCGTCTTGGTGAGGCTAAGGAGGCTTTTAACAGGGCAGCTCCTTGCCGCCGCCGGCCCTGACCGCGGAGCTGTCCTGGAGCCACCTCCCCGGTGAGGAAAGGCTGAGTGCTGTGGCTCTTTAGCCTGGAGAAGAGGAGGCTGAGGAAGGATCTTCTCCATGCTGACAGGCATCTAAGTGGTGGATGTCAGGAGGCTGGGGCCAGACTCTCCTCGGTGGCGCCCAGTGGCAGGACGAGAGGCAAGGGGCAGGAACCTGAGCACAGGGAGTTCCACCTAGACTTGAGGAGGAACTTCTTGCCTTTGAGGCTGCTGGGCCCCTGGAGCAGGCTGCTGGGCACCTGGAGCAGGCTGCTGGGGTAGTTTTGGGAGGGGAAATTTCAACCCACCACCACTGCCCAGAGAGGTGGTGGAGTCCAGGGGGTGGGGGCTGGATGATCTTCAAAGTCCTTTCCAACCCAAACCATTTGAGGATTCTAGGATCAAAAGGTGACCCTTTAAACACAGAGTCACAGAGCCAAGCAGGCTGGAAAAGAGCTCAGAGATCATCAGGTCCAACCTAACACCTCCTGACCGCTGAACCCTGGCTCCCAGTGCCACATCCAAGCCTCTTTTGAACACCTCCAGGGATGGAGACTCCACCACCTCCCTGGGCAGCACATTCCAGTGGCCAATCTCTCTTTCTGCAGAGAACTTTCTCCTCACCTCCAGCCTAAACCTCTCCTGGCACAGCTTGAGACTGTGTCCTCTTGTTCTGGTCGCCTGGGAGAAGAGACCAACCCCCACCTGGCTACAACCTCCCTTCAGGGAGTTGTGGAGAGCAAGAAGGTCTCCTCTGAGCCTCCTCTTCTGCAGGCTAAGCGACCCCAGCTCCCTCAGCCTCTCCTGGCAGGGCTGTGCCCCAGACCCCTCCCCAGCCTCCTCGCCCTTCTCGTCCCCCCGCCGCTGCGCCTCTCGCCCCGGTGCGGAGCGCGGCTGCCTCTGACTGACGCCGCGCCGGGGCTGCGCTCTCTCGCTCGCACCCGCTTGGCTCTCCCGGAGCAGGGAGCAGCCAGTCCATTAAACACTGAGTCATCCTCGGAGGCATTTAATTTTGTGAGGGGCAGCAGTCTGGATAATTAAAGACCTCTGCGTCCGACGCCAGCGGCGGCGCAGGGCTGACCGGCAGAGGCACCCAGCAGCAGGCACCGCGCAGGGAGGTCGCTTCCCCCTCTCCACCTCGCGTTCCGGGGGGGAAGGTGTTTAACCTTTTCCTCCCCCGGAGGAGAGCTCCCTCGGTCAGGTGAGGGCAGGGATGCTCTCTGTTATCGCTGCCCGGGTTAACCGTGCTCCTGATGGGCTCTCCCACGGCAGAGGCTCTCGCCCTCTCTGTCTCTCTCTCTGGAGGTCTTGGCTGATTAAAAGGACAAGCTGTTCGGGGAGCTGGTAACAAAGCCACGAAAGCTTTTAGGCAGCAGAGCTAAAGGCACTGATATCACTGTGCTCTGCGTGGGTGGGCAATGAGACAAGAGTTCCTCCGTGCTGCTGGGGTTTGGTTGGGTTTGGTTGGGTGGTTGTTTTTTTCCCCCCCCTCTCCCCCCGCTTCCCACTACTCATCTTCCTCAACAACTTCTCTTTTGTTTTGATGTCTTTCTATTTAAACCTTCGGAGCTGCACGTGGGATCAAAGAGGAGGCTGAAGCCTTAACAACCAGGCACCTTGCAACACGGGCGTGAGGGACCTGGAGAGACACCAGGAGCGAGGAGGGAAGGTGCCTCAGGTTCTCCTGGGGGGGTTGGCAGCAGGAAGCAGCCCCAAGAGCCTGGAGACAAACTCCCTGAGGCCATCCCCTGCAGGTCCACCTCCTCGGCGCCTCTGGGGGCTGCAGCCCTGGGATTTCCTCCTCCTGCTGCTCCCTGCCCTTGATCTGGGCTCCCCTCAAGCACCTTGGGGCTGTTGCGTTTTACAGCCCACTCCAGGGCTCTTTCTACTCTTTTTGCCCTCCTGGAAGTCTTGGGATCGATCAGCTGCAGTTCTCCAGAGCTGTGAACAGCACTTTGCAGACTGAAGGTGGATGGAAGCCCTGCAGCAAGCCGCTGAGCAGAGCGTGCTGCTTCGTCGGCTCCAGCAATTAGAAGGAGGCAATGCAACACCACTGGCTGCTCCTCGACTGCTGTCCTGAAACCCTCTCCCCGTGAGCCAATTCCACCTAGGCTGCCTCCTGCCATCCTCACTCCTTTTTACCCTGTGACCAGAAAAAGCCTCTCAGCCCGGGGACAGAGCCCAGGTGCTGCTCTGCTGGACTGGAGGGGCTGAAAGCTCACAGGTTGATGGAGTGGGTTGAGTTGGAAGGGAACTTAAAGATCATCCAGTTCCAACCTCGCTGCCATGGGCAGGGACCCCTCTCACCAACCCATTTTGCTCAAGGCCTCATCCAGCCTGGCCTTGAACCCCCTCCAGGGAGGGGCAATATGCTCAGGCTGGATGGGTGAGGTGGAGACCAAACAAACTCATTTCAGAGGATGCTCTGCTGTGGCTGCATGAGGCCAGGATCTGTGTGGTTCCCAGCAGTCCTGCAGAGCTGCCCAAGGCCATCCCTCCTGGTGCCTCACCACTGGCTTCTCATCTCCACCAGAAGCCAAAGCAGGTCTGAAGGGAAACTTTCTGTGCCACCAGTGGCTGTGCCAAGGTTCCTGCAGGTCACCCAGGGAGGTCATGGGTGCCCCATCCCTGGAGGGGTTCCAGGGGATTGCTGGAATGCCTGGGGCTAAAGGGATCCTTGAGCTCTCCCCTGGGTGCAGAGCCAGCCTGTGCCCCCTTGCTGCCTCGCTCCTCTGATGCCATTTCCCTTGCCTGTGCTCCCCTGGCTGCTCGTCCCTGCGTCCTTGTCCCTGCCACAGAGCCCCTTCAGCTCACATTTGCTTTTATTCCCTCTGACACCAGCTGTGGTCACAACAAAGCTCATTAAGGAAATGCTGAGGATAGCTGGAAGGGGAAATGGATCCCTCCCAGCTGGGAAGTGCCAGGTTGGGCCAGGCAGCAGCGTGACCCCGAGCACCGCGGAGCCCTCCTGGAGAAGGCAGCTCCTGGGTCTGGGACCCAGGAGCCTGGAGCCAAAGGGGTTAACAAAAGCATCCTCCAAAGAGCACCAGGGGAGCTGCATTTCAGTATCTAGAAGGGATCTACAGGGAGGCTGTGGAGGGGCTGCTGTTCAGAAGGGCTGGCAGTGACAGGAGGAGAGGCAATGGCTCCAAAGGGGAGCAGGGGAGGTTGGAGTTGGACCTCAGGAGGAAGCTCTGCACAGGGAGGGTGGTGGAATACTGGAGCAGGTTGCCCAGAGGAAACAGAACCACAGAATGGAAGGGACCTTAAAGATCACCCAGTGCCAACCCCCTGCCATGGGCAGGGACACCTCCCACCAGCACAGGTTGCTCAGGGCCTCATCCAGCCTGGCCTTGAGCACCTCCAGGGAGGGGACAGCCGCAGCCTCCCTGGGCAGCCTGTGCCAGGCTCTCCCCACCCTCACTCTCAAGAATTTCCTCCTCCTCTCCAGTCTCTCTCTGCCCTCTCCCAGCTCAAAGCCATTGCTCCTCATCCTGGCACTCCCAGCCCTTGTCCCAAGTCCCTCCCCAGCTCTCCTGGAGCCCCTCCAGGCACTGGAAGGCTGCTCTGAGGTCTCCCAGGAGCCTTCTCCTCTCCAGGCTGCACAGCCCCCAACTCCCCCAGCCTGTCCCCACAGGGGAGGTTCTTCAGCCCTCTTGATCATCTTCGTGGCCCCCTCTGGCCCCGTTCCAACAACTGCAGGTCCTTCTTGTGCTGCTTCTGTGGCTGAGGTCCCATCCCTGGAGCCACTCAAGATCAGCCTTGCTGCCTCCCCGGGCAGCCTGCCGCAGCTGGAGCTGTCCCTGCCCGGCTGGGTTGGACAGGACGACCTTTGAGGCTCCTTCCCAACCGATGCAATCTGCGGCTCTGCGAGCAGGGAGCTGCTCTGCTCTCTTGAAAGCTGCCAAACAAACCCAGGCACTGCTTCAGCCTCTGCCTTTCCCTGCAGCAGGGAGGAGGGAGAGCAGCTCTCAGGCTGAGGAGACAAAGGCAGCGCAGATGGGTGCTGGGGGACCCTGCGAGCGCCACGTGCTCTGCGCTGCTCTGCTCCCAGCTAAGCTGAGATTTGCTGCTCCAGCTCCCTGGCAGCGGCTGGGGGTGACCTGGGGGAGGATTCCTGGCAGCTCCAGCAGGGCCAAGACGAAAAGGGAAGAGGAGAACCTGCCTGGGAAGGGCTCCAGTGCGCTCGCTCCCTCCTCGGGGCCCGTGCCCTGCTCCTCCAGGAGGGATTGTGCTGTGCAGGGAGGGGATATGGCACTGGATGCTCCTGGCATATAGATCAGCTTCTCCTCTTCCCAGCAGCTGCCTGACACGCAGCGGTCCAGCAGCTCCAACAATGAGGTCTCACTTGGCTTCTGCTGCTCCTGTTTGCCTCCCAGAAGGAATTAAGCAGAGATTCAAATCCCCCCCCCCAAACCAGGGAGTCGTGGAATGGGCTGGGGGTGGAAGGGACCTCGAAGCTCAGCCAGCTCCAACCCCCCTGCCATGGGCAGGGACACCTCCCACCAGCCCCAGCTTGCTCACCCAGCCTGGCCTTGAACACCCCCAGGGAGAGGGGGCAGCCACAGCCTCCCTGGGCAACCTGCTCCAGTGTCTCCCCAGCCTCCCTCCCAGGGCTTCCATTCCCATCTCCAGTGTCTCCCCAGCCTCCCTCCCAGGACTTCCATTCCCATCTCCAGTGTCTCCCCAGCCTCCCTCCCAGGGCTTCCATTCCCATCTCCAGTGTCTCCCCAGCCTCCCTCCCAGGGCTTCCATTCCCATCTCCAGTGTCTCCCCAGCCTCCCTCCCAAGACTTCCATTCCCATCTCCAGTGTCTCCCCAGCCTCCCTCCCAGGGCTTCCATTCCCATCTCCAGTGTCTCCCCAGCCTCACTCCCAAGACTTTCATTCCCATCTCCAGTGTCTCCCTAGCCTCCTTCCCAGGGCTTCCATTCCCATCTCCAGTGTCTCCCCAGCCTCCCTCCCAGGGCTTCCATTCCCATCTCCAGTGTCTCCCCAGCCTGCCTCCCAAGACTTCCATTCCCATCTCCAGTGTCTCCCCAGCCTCCCTCCCAAGACTTCCATTCCCATCTCCCCTCATCGATGCTGGTGGCTGCAGTGGCTCTGGTGGAGCCAGGTCCAGGGCTGGGGGGTGCTGGCTGGTGTGAGCTTGGTGTGTGGTGAAAGGGCTGATGGAGTTGGGCAGCCTGGAGCTGCAGCCAGCGTTGGAGGGGCACTTGCTGGGCCCTGGCATGGCCTTGCTGCTGTCCTCCTACCCCAGCAATGCCACAATTCCCCCATTAGACTCGAGGGAAGGGGATTGCTACCTTCCCCCAGCAGCCAAGCCCATTCACAGAGCAGATGGAGCCCATCTTGAATGTGCAGTCTCAGCAAAGGCAAAGCCAATCAGTGAGTTAATTACCAGCACGTTATGAGAGCACCAGGGATTCCCAGGGGATGGGGGAGCTGAAGCAGCCCTTGGCTCCCTACCCACAGCTGCAGGAGCCACACGTGCCAGGGGGGCTGGAGGGACCAGGCTGGAGCTGAGCTGCTCTCCCCCGGGGACAGCCTGGCTGTGAAAGCCCCCAGAGGAGCAACGTGGAGCTCTGCAGATGTCACCCAAGCCATGTCCCTCCCTCCCCTGAGGTCTTCCTGGCTGTGTCTGCTGGGGTGGATCCGTGGGGGGGCTGTGAGGTGCTGAGCAGTGGCTGCTCTCCCAGAGAGAGCTGTGGCTCTGTGAGGACATGAACACGGCCAAGGGCAGAGCATCTTCGGCCTCATGAACAACCCAGGGGCACAGCAATGCACCCAAGGGTGTGGAGCTGCTGCAGAGGGGCCCAGAGGAGGCCACAAAGATGAGCAGAGGGCTGGAGCAGCTCCCCTGTGGGGACAGGCTGGGAGAGTTGGGGCTGTGCAGCCTGGAGAAGGCTCCAGGGAGACCTCAGAGCAGCCTTCCAGTGCCTGGAGGGGCTCCAGGAGAGCTGGGGAGGGACTTGGGACAGGGGCTGGGAGTGCCAGGATGAGGGTGGGGAGACACTGGAAGAGGTTGCCCAGGGAGGTTGTGGCTGCCCCCTCCCTGCAGGTGCTCCAGGCCAGGCTGGATGAGGCCCTGGGCTGGTGGGAGGTGTCCCTGCCCGTGGCAGGGGGCTGGAGCTGGATGAGCTTTAAAGTCCCTTGGACCCAAACCATTCTCTGACCTTCTGCCTTTGTCTCACTGCTGAGCAAACTCAGGAGAGGATTGCAGCAGCTCCTAAAGCCTGGTTTAAAAGAGCCAATTTTAGCAAGCCTTGAAAGACCTCTGGGCCCTCACTTGGTGCTTTTGGGGTGGTTTGGCCACCTCTCCTGGCCCTGCAGTGCCTGCCCAGCTGTGCAAAGGGCTCTCCAGCCAACACTCCTCCCTGGAGGCAGTGTGCTCAGCCCTGGCAGCCTGAGGAGGTGGATCTGCTGCTTTGCCTTCCTTGGTGCTTCTGTTCTGCTCCCCAGCAGCTCAGCTAATACAGCCTGGACTCCCCCAGTGGCTTCAAACTCCATCTCCCTGGGCTGGCTCACAGCTGCCATCCACCTCTCCCCTGGCCACATTCAGCCTGGGAGGTAAGGATGGCCCTGGGCTGAGTTCCTTCCTTCCCCAGCAGCTGCCAGCTCTGCTGCCCCCTCCCCCTTGACCAATATTGGGCAAAGATTTGGCTGCCAGTGTGCTGGAGACAGAGGTCCAGCCCCTGGCAGACCTCCTTCCTCCCTGCCTTTTGTCTGCTCCTCTGTCCAATTTGTTCCCCAAGCCACCTGCTGGCTCCTCCCAGCCCTGCTCCTGCTCCCCATTAGTGCTGAACCTCGGAGTCAGCTCCCCCCTCCCCGTGCCCAGCCTGGGCTGGGAGCTGAGGGCTGAAGGAGAGGAGCTGCCATTTCCAGGCCTTGAATTGGCATCGATCTGGGGATCAATAGCAGACTCTGCCTTGGCTCAGCGCTCTCCTGGGGCTCCAGGATCATCTTCCCTGGTGTGGCGTGGGTGCTGAGGTGCTGCCCTGCCATCCACCAGCCCATCCTTGGCAGCAGAGCCCAAAGCAGGGTTTGGGGCACCAGCTCACACAAGGCAGAGCACCAGAGGGCCCTGTGTGGCAGCTTAGGTTGGGTGCCTCAAGCCAGGACCCTGTGGCTGGCCTTAGCCTCGCTAAGGATCCCTTTTCCCTCTCTGCAGCCAGGCTGGGTGAGCACAGGCTGGGGTGCCAAGAGAAGGGCCAGAGCCTGGGAGGCATCACCCTGCTCTGGCAGGGAGGTTGGACTCAATGAGCTTTTGGAGTCCCTTCCACCCCCCCTTAACCTTCTGAGGCTCTGTGATCATCAGGGGCTGCGCTGCCTCCTGCCCACCCATCACAGCTTGGTCTGCAGGACCTGGCTCCTCCAACTCAGAGACCCTCCAGCAGCTCCCTGATGGTGGACAGGCAGAGGGTGAGGCCAGCAGGAGCTGTCAGCTGAGGGATGTGGAGAGGTCTTGGATGCCAGGGAGGGTGCTCAGAGCTGGTGGTCTCTGGGAGACCCTGCAGGCAGAAGCCCTGAAGCTGCAGCTGGCTGTGAGCTTTGCTCCTGAGCCAGCTTCACACTTCAGGGTGGCTGCAGGCAAGAGGGCAGGCAAAGGCTGTTGGCCTGGGTGGTGAGGGGGAAACAGAGGAGGGAAGGTCTCCAGCAGCCTTACCACTGAGTACAGATCTGGCTGGCAGCATCTGCTGGAGCTGGTGTCCCCCTCCTGCCTCCTCTCTGCAGCAGCCTGAGGGTTGTCTCTCTTCTGGGAAGATCCCAGCTAAAAGCCCTGAGTGGTGCTCAGGTCTGGGAGGGTTTGGGCTCAGGAGTGGCTGCTTGGTGCTATCCTGCTGGAGGAGCAGCTGCTGCCCCCAGCAGCTTCAGCTGTCACTGAGCTCTGCAGGTCCCTGGGCTTGCCCAGCTTGGGGGTGGCTCTGGGGCCGTGGTCTTGATCCCTGTCCCTCCTAAAGCCCTAAGAAATGTCCTCTAAAGTGCAACAAATGATGCTCTGATTATCTGCTGGCTCCTAATGCTCCTCCCTGGAGATAACAAGCTGCCATTTCCCCCCCTGGGCCATACAATAATCGTCCCAATTAATCCCAAGCAGTGATTATTAAACTCCTGGCACTGCTTTCATTCACAAGGCACAAAGGATGAAGCAGGTGTCTGTGTTCAGCCTTTGCCCGGGGGTGACCAGGGGGATTTCTGCTTTGTTCTGGGGCAAGAAACCCTCAGAGGCTGTGGAGAGCCCTCTGTGGCTTTCCTGCTCCCTGGGGCACAGTTGCTGCCGAGAAGGGTCCAGAGGAGCTCCTGGTGGTCGACCCAGCCCAATGCAGTTGGTGCTTGGTGGTGCTGGGGGTCCCAAAGGACGCTGAGGGTTGGAGCAGGTCCAGAGGAGGGCAGCAAGGAAAGGGCTGGGGAGCAGGGCTGGGGAGGAGCAGCTGAGGGAGCTGGGAGGGTTGAGCCTGGAGGAAAGGAGGCTGAGGGGAGAGACCTCCTGGCTCTCTGCAAGTGCCTGCAAGGAGGTTGGAGCTAGGTGGGGGTTGGGCTCTTCTCCCTGGCATCAGGGGGCAGAATGAGAGGAAACAGCCAGGGGAGGCTCAGCTTGGCCATGAGGAACAATTTCTGC
Organism: Dryobates pubescens; assembly: GCF_014839835.1. Taxonomy (NCBI): domain Eukaryota; kingdom Metazoa; phylum Chordata; class Aves; order Piciformes; family Picidae; genus Dryobates; species Dryobates pubescens. The sequence goes on from NC_071651.1 coordinate 1,141,978, forward strand.
CCTGCCAGAGCGGTCAGGGGCCGGCAGAGGCTGCCCAGGGAGGTGCTGGAGTCCCCATCCCTGGAGGTGTTCCAGACCCCCGTGGCCATGGCCCTTGGGGGGGGGGGGCAGGGTTTGGTGGCCCCAGGGAGGGGTTGGGTTGGTGCTGGGCTTGGATGATCCCAACCCAACCAATTCCACAGCTCCGTGAGGAAGCTTCCAGCTCTCTGCGAGAGCAGAGCAGAGAGGGATGACCAGGACAGAGGGAGGCAGTGCTGGTGAATTATGCATGACACGGGGAGGAGAGCTCTTATCTGCATGGACAAAGGTCTGTGCCAGGCAGCCCAGCTCTCCACTTCACCTGCACCTTCCTTTCGCCGGCGCTTTATCTCCGCTCCCAGCTTGTAACTCAAGCCCCAAAAAAAAAATCAGAGGAAGCTGGGAGATTAATTTTCTCTGTGTGCATGGCAAAGGAGAGGGGACACAACTCTCCCTCCAGACTCCCAGCTGCTTAATCCCCCCCCACCGAGGGCTGCCGAAGGAAGAGGCGAAGCATTTATCAGCCGCGCCCAAGGTCGCTGCCGGGCCGAGGGGCGCCGGCGGCTGCCCGGCGGCCCCCGACGAGCAGGGGGAAGGCTCTGGCAGCTGGCCCCGGGGCTCTGCTGCAGCCTGGGGGAGGCAAAGCAAGCCAAGGCTGCCCCAGTGCAGAGAGGGGATTGTGCCACGCAGCTCTGCTGGGGTGAGACCTCGCCTGCCGTGCTGTGCCCAGCCCCGGGGCTCCCGGCACAAGGGAGGTGTGGGCAGGGGGCACGGGGGAGGCCAGGAGGGTGATCAGAAGCTTCCCTATGGGGACAGGCTGGGAGCTGGGGGATGGCTGTGAGGTGCTGAGCAGTGGCTGCTCTCTCAGAGAGAGCTGTGGCTCTGTGAGGACATGAACACGGCCAAGGGCAGAGCATCTTCGGCCTCATGAACAACGCAGGGGCACAGCAATGCACCCAAGGGTGTGGAGCTGCTGCAGAGGGGCCCAGAGGAGGCCACAAAGAGGAGCAGAGGGCTGGAGCAGCTCCCCTGTGGGGACAGGCTGGGAGAGTTGGGGCTGTGCAGCCTGGAGAAGGCTCCAGGGAGACCTCAGAGCAGCCTTCCAGTGCCTGGAGGGGCTCCAGGAGAGCTGGGGAGGGACTTGGGACAGGGGCTGGGAGCGCCAGGGTGAGGGTGGGGAGACACTGGAAGAGGTTGGCCAGGGAGGTTGTGGCTGCCCCCTCCCTGGAGGTGTTCCAGGCCAGGCTGGATGAGCAACCTGGGCTGGTGGGAGGTGTCCCTGCCCATGGCAGGGGGTTGGCACTGGATGAGCTTTAAGGCCAATGGACTGAACCTGGAGCAGGGAAGATTTTGGTTGGACATCAGGAGGAAGTTCTGCACGAGGAGAGTGGTGAGATAACTGCAACAGGTTGCCTGGAGCTGTGGCTAAGGCTCCATCCCTGGAGACCCTGGAGATCAGGCTTGATGTGGCCCTGGACAGCCTGCTGGGGCTGGAGCTGTCCCTGTTGGCTGGCAGGAGGTTTGGACAAGATGGTCTTTGAGGGTCCCTTCCAACCCAGCACAGCCTGGGACTCCGTGCATCTGTGCCCAGAAGGACCTGGGGCGTTCTGGAGAGCCTGAATTTCGCCCCCCTGCCCTGCCCCCACTCCTGACCTCTGTGTCCTTGCAGCGTGGGAGCCCTCAGGGCTGAGTGCTGCTCAGATATTTAAGGGATGACAACTGTGTTGATACCGAAAAACCGGGCAGAGATCCCTCGGGTTTAGCGCAGGGAACGTCGGCTCAGCTCTTATTTCCCACTCCCCCCTCCCTTAGCTTACTCCCTGGCTTAAATGAAATCATAAATATCAGCCCACAAAGGTCCTTTGTCACCGCACCGAGCTCCCGGCGACAAGAGGTCATTCATTACACGCCAGACGAAGGCAATAGAGACTCCCATTGTTATTTAATGAGTTCAGGGTAGGTCCGGGGCTCCTCCGCTGACATTAAAGCGCCGCTTCCCTGGGAGGAGCAGGGAGGATGGAGCTGGGGTCGCCGCGGACAGGTTTGCCTGAGCCCCTCCAAGTGCTCTCTTTGCCCCGAGGTCAGCCGCTGCCGCAGGGATCATCCCGAGGAGCTGGCAGTTAAAGCCCGGCTCAGCCTTAGGACCCGCAGAGCAGAGGCAGCTGACGGAGAAAGCAGAGAGTCAGACAACTGTTTGGGTTGGGAAAGCCAAGGTCCCGGCATCCACCCGACCCCACCACGGCCCCCAGACCACGGCCACAGGGTTCCTGAGCACCTCCGCGGACGGGGGCTCCACCGCCCCCCTGGGCATCCTGAGCCACTGCCTAACCACTCCGAAGCTGGAGATCTTTCCTCATGTCCAACCTACCCCTCCCCTGGCACAGTTTCAGGGCCATCTTCTCTCATCTTCCCCTCAGGGAGCTGCACAGAGCCAGAAGCTTTCCCCTCAGCCTCCTCTCCTCCAGCCTCAACCCCCCTCCCCCCCCCACCAGCTCCCCTCAGTTGCTCCTCCCCAGCCCTCTCCTCCAGACCCTTCCCCAGCTCTGTTGCCCTCTCTGGCCCTGCTCCAGCCCCTCCATGTCCTTCTTGGAGTGTGGGGCCCAGAACTGACCCAAAGGTTCCAAGTGTGGCCTCACAGCGGGGTTGTGGGGCACCATCCCTCCCCCGTTCCTGCTGGCCAGGCCATCACCTTTGGCACCTTCCTCATCCAGTGCCCAGGCAGAGAGTGCCCTGGCAGGGTGTGCCCAGGCAGTGTGTGCCCAGGCAATGAGTGCCCAGGCAGTGTGTGCCCAGGCAGTGTGTGCCCAGGCAATGAGTGCCCAGGCAGGGTGTGCCCTGGCAGGGTGTGCCCTGGCAGGGTATGTCCAGGCAATGAGTGCCCAGGCAGGGTGTGCCCAGGCAGGGTGTGCCCAGGCAGGGTGTGCCCAGGCAATGAGTGCCCTGGCAGAGAGTGCCCTGGCAGGGTATGTCCAGGCAGTGTGTGCCCAGGCAGGGTATGTCCAGGCAATGAGTGCCCAGGCAGGGTGTGCCCAGGCAGAGAGTGCCCAGGCAGGGTGTGCCCAGGCAGAGTGCCCTGGCAGTGTGTGCCCTGGCAGTGTGTGCCCAGGCAGAGAGTGCCCAGGCAGTGAGCGCCCTGGCAGTGAGCGCCCAGGCAGTGAGTGCCCAGGCAGTGTGTGCCCTGGCAGTGTGTGCCCAGGCAGAGAGTGCCCAGGCAGTGAGCGCCCAGCGCTCCTCGCAGCCCAGCGCCAGCTGAGGGGGGGCCCCGCAGCTCCACCCGACGGCATGAGCCTGATGCCATCTGCTGGCCCCGCAGCTCCGGCCAAGCCACCGGGAATGAGTTATTAACTCCTCGAAATGCCTCAGCTTCCTCGGGCTGCCCTCCCTGCCCAGCCTGAGGAGGTTTTCCTCAAGCTCCTGAACCATTCCCGTTGGAGATAAGCTAAGATAAAGCTTTTTTTTTTACCGCCCCCGCCCCGGAGAGGGTTCGATGTCTTTCCCCTTCTTCTGCCTGCGTCTGAAGGAGTGTTTGTGAAGAGCATCACACCCTAACTGGGTCTGAATTAAAAGGAACTTAATAAAGGCTTCCCCCGAGCACAAAAGCTGCACAAATGGCTTTGCAATTCCGGAGTTAATTAGGCGGGAGCCGGGCAGAGACGTTCGCGTTTGAGGAGCTCCGTCGGGGAGGGGAAGGTCGGTGGTTAGCGCAGGGGCTGCTCGTTAGCACCTCGAGGCACCAGGGCAGGGCTCTTGGCTTTCTGCCCCGAGGAATCGGCGGCCTGGGGTCAGCAAGTGAGCCCAGAGATCCCAATCCCAGCGCGGGGTCGCCGAGGGCCGCCCGGCGAAGGAGGTTTTGGTCGGCTGGAGGGGGCGGGAGGGGCTAAAGACCGAGCGGAGCAAGCCCGCAGGAGGAACTGGAGGCGAATTTCTGCTTGGAAATGTGAAGTGCTTCCGCCAGTAATCGCCAGAATCATCAAATTAGCATAAATTCTATTAACAGTTTCCCAGATGAGACGTTTCAAGGCTTCTCCCTCCCTCCCTCCCTTCCCTTCCCTTCCCGGGCACAAACAAAAGAGAATATAATTACATTGCAATAAAGCAGCTCCTTGAAAAGGCTTCAACCCTTTTGCCTTCTGCTTCTGCCAAGGGAATAAAGCCCTGCAGGAAAGGTGCTTCTCACCTCTCTGCTCTCATCAGGACATTAATCAATCAGGCAAGGAGGAAAAAAAAAACCCCAAGGAGCAAAGCTTTCAGGGTCCAGGATGGGATGGAGCAAGTGGCAAGCTGCCCATCTGCCACATCCAGGTGAGGAGGGGCCACGGAATGCCCAATCAGAGAATCAAGGAGGTTGGAAAAGACCTCAGAGGTCGTCAAGTCCAACTTATCACCCAGCACCTCCTGACTAACTAAACCACAGCTCCAAGTGCCACATCCAATCCCTTCTTGAACACCTCCAGGGCTGGGGACTCCACCACCTCCCTGGGCAGCACATCCCATGGCCAACTCCTCTTTCTGGGAAGAACTTTCTCCTCACCTCCAGCCTAAACCTCCCCTGGCACAGCTTGAGACTGTGTCCTCTTGTTCTGCTGCTGGGTGCTTGGGAGAAGAGCCCAACCCCCAGCTGGCTACAACCTCCCTTCAGGTGTTTGCAGAGAGCAAGAAGGTCTCCCCTGAACCTCCTCTTCTGCAGGCTCAACAACCCCAGCTCCCTCAGCTCATAGTGCTGAGCTCAAGCTGAGCTGTTGCTGGTTTGCTTTTGCTGCCAAACCTGAAGCAAAGGACAAAAAAGGTCGGGTTGGGGTTGGGGGTGGAGAAGGTTCAACATTTAAGCTCTCCCAGACACCATGCACCCACACCTCCCCACTTCCCAGAGACTGTTTACAGTGAGGGGGGTTGAGACCCTGGAACAGGTTGCCCAGGGAGGCTGTGGATGTTTCCCTTCCCTGGAGGTGCTCAAGGCCAGGCTGGATGCAGCTTTGCAGCAACCTGGGCTGGTGGGAGGTGTCCCTGCCCATGGCAGGATGGGGTTGGGACCGGGTGGTCTTCAAGATCCCTTCCAACCCAAACCATTCTGGGTGTTAGAGGAGGATTTGGAAGCAGGACAGCTGACCACGTGTGGAAGAGCTCTCATCTGCATGAATGCTGAAATCCCAAGGCAGTTACTCACTGCAAGCACTGTGGGGGCAACCATCTGAATGTGTCTTCACTGGGGTGAGAGCCCAGATGGCAATTTAAAAGGGAAGAGGATTTGCTCATGAGCAAAAGCCTCCTTGACCCTTAAGAGCAAGGCCAAGCCAACTCACCTGCCTGTGAATCAGATCTGCCCATGGAGACATCTTGGCTCTGAAGATTTAGCTGCAGGCAGGAGCTGCAAGGAGGCCCTGTGAGGCTGACACTGCAACAGCTGAAGCCCCTCAGAAATGGGGGTGCAAGAAGTGCTGGGGTGTGCTGTGCTTGTGCAAGAGGCTCTCAGCAGAGCCACGTGCACCTTTCAGCCTCCAATTTGCTGTCGGACTTGATGATCCTTGGGGTCTCTTCCAACCTCATTGATGATTCTGTGAGTCCAGATTGGGGCAAATTGGGGGTTTTTGGGGTGATTTTCCAATTTGCTGTCGGACTTGATGATCCTTGAGGTCTCTTCCAACCTCATTGATGATTCTGTGAGTCCAGATTGGGGCAAATTGGGGGTTTTTGGGGGTGATTTTCCAATTTGCTGTCGGACTTGATGATCCTTGAGGTCTCTTCCAACCTCATTGATGATTCTATGAGTCCAGAATGGGGCAAATTGGGGGTTTTTGGGGTGATTTTCCAATTTGCTGTTGGACTTGATGATCCTTGAGGTCTCTTCCAACCTCATTGATGATTCTGTGAGTCCAGATTGGGGCAAATTGGGGGTTTTTGGGGGTGATTTTCCAATTTGCTGTCGGACTTGATGATCCTTGAGGTCTCTTCCAACCTCATTGATGATTCTGTGAGTCCAGATTGGGGCAAATTGGGTTTTTTTGGGGTGATTTTCCAATTTGCTGTCAGACTTGATGATCCTTGAGGTCTCTTCCAACCTCATTGATGATTCTGTGAGTCCAGATTGGGGCAAATTTGGGGTTTTTGGGGTGATTTTCCAATTTGCTGTCAGACTTGATGATCCTTGAGGTCTCTTCCAACCTCATTGATGATTCTGTGAGTCCAGATTGGGGCAAATTGGGGGTTTTTGGGGGTGATTTTCCATGCCACTATCAAGGTTGGTGCCTTCCTCTTGCTTCACCATCGACTCAGATGATCAATTGTCTCCCTTCTGGACCTCAGGTCCCCTGCTAGATGTAGACAACAGCGACTCTCTTCCTCGAGGAAGCTTCCTTAATGTTTACTCTCCAGAAGACCTGGAGGGCTTTTTACCATCTATTATGAATTAATTATTATTAATTGAGTGAAATCAGACTATGTAACCTAAATAAAGCAGCTCTGACAAAGCAGCTGGATGCTGGAGCACAATCTGCTTTATGAACTCCCTTCTCCATTAGCAATTTTAAGCACTTAGTTCCGCTTTTCTTTTAATTGCTAATATCCATCCTGCCATTCCCCTGCTGCTCTGCTTCAGATGTGAAAGATTAAAGCAAGGCTTGTGGGTTTATGATGCTGTGATTCCACTTCTCTTAATTGTTGGCTTTCGGGCTGTGCTTTATTGGCTTAGCAGCTCCCAGCGACTGCAAAGGCAGGAGCTGCACAGGGGCTTCAGGTGGGGTTTGGCCTCTTGGCCCTGGGATCGATTGCCTGATCAGACGTTTCAAAGGCAGGAACTGGTCAAGAAAACATCCTGACAATGCTTAACAAAGGGTCTCCTGGTGAAGTTTCAAGCCTCTGGGCCCAGCTGTTCACTGCATCCAGGACTTTACGGTGCTCTGCAGAAGCAGGACAGGCAGCTGAAGCCCACCCCCAGCCTGGTGCCAAGGGCTTTGCTTAAGATCCCCACTGAAACCGTTGTTTTTCTCCCCAAATAGACCCCCTCAGCATGGAGGGCTGCGGTCGCGCCCTCCCAGAGCAGCATCTTAGGCGCTGACAGCGTACCCGGCCTGCTCGGTTGCCAGGCAACCCTTAGCTAGAGATTGGATTCCATCAGTAAAGATGGCGCCGGGCTCGCCTCAGCGTGCGACCGTTAGCGCTCCCGCCCGCCCCCGCGACGGGGAGAGGGGCGAGAAGCCACGCCCTCAGCAGCCATGGCGCCGGCTTGGCTTCAGACTCCCAGCCAATGAGGAGCCGGGGGTGCGGGAAGCGCACGGTGATTGGCTAGGGGCTGGGATTGAAACCGCGGTGCGGGACGGTTAGGCTGAGCGGTTGGGGCGTGGAGGGTGCGCGAAGGGTCCTGAGGGGTAGCGGCGGGACCCGGCCCGGGGGCTTCGTACCGGCGGCGAGGACGCGTCCGGTCCCGTGCGGTGAGTGCGCGGCTCCCAGGCCGCGAATCCCCTTCCCTGGGCGCGGGGAGCGGCGTGGGCCGGCGCCTCGGGGGCCGTCCCGGCGCCTGTTGGCTCAGAGGCCTTTTCCTCTCTGGGCTTCCCGGGCGGGGGTCGTGCCCCGGAGAGCGGCTGCCGAGGGTTTCCGGGCTGGGTTTAGTTCCTTGGGGCCTTCCCCCGGCCTCTGCATTGGGTGGGTCGCGGCGCTGATGGTGGTGAGGGTCTGGAGCTGTGCCCTTGGTGGCAGAGGGGCTGTGGGCAGCGGCTGAGGGACCTGGGGGGGGGGGTTCGAGCCTGGAGCGAAGGAGGCTGAGGGGAGGCCTCCTGGCTCTCTGGAAGGAGGTTGGAGCCGGGTGGGTGTGCGCCTCTAGGGGGTAAGAGAAGAGGAAATGGCCTCAGGTTGCCCCAGGGGAGGCTCAGGTTGGGCGTGAGGAGCAGCCTCTCCCCTTGGGAGGTTGTCCAGGCCTGCCCCAGGGCACTGGTGGAGTCCTCCCCACACCCCTGGAGGCGTTTCCAAGCCCTGCAGATGTGGTGCTGAGGGCCAGGGCTTGGTGGTGACCTGGGCTGAGGGTTGGTGGTCTCTAAGAGCTCATCCAACCAAACCCTTTGGCAGCTCGCAGACAGAGTCCTGAGCTCTCTGTGTGTCTGCAGAGCATCGAAGCGGCCAACTGAGCACTTGAGAGCGTCCCAGTGCAGCCTCCCCTGGGTCGAGCTGCTGCCATACCTCCCCTGGCACCTCTCCCCCCCCCCTCTGTCTGCTCCTTCTCCCTGGCACTCCTTAGTCGAGGCTGCCCTGTGTGGCCCCAAGCAAGTGGAGGAATGGCTGTGCTGCTGAGCTGGAGGCTTTCCTCTTCACTGCTGCTTTTTCATGCCCTTGTTGCTCTGCTTGAGGAGAATGTGCTGACTGTGTGAATCTGAGCAGCTCCCTGCAGCAGGAGCTGGGGCTTGTAAAATGCAGCAGAATTTAGAAGTGTATTAAAATTCCCCCACGAGGTTGCTCCTATTTTTGTCTTGCAGAGCTGTGAGGGCTGGCAGATTGTTAGTGTCCTGCAGAGTGCAGGCTGCTTGGCTTTGGCAGGGCCTGGGCTGCGTTCTGCAGCCTCCCTGGAGGAGGTTAGGAGGTTGGGTTGGGATCCCTCATCTCCCCTTCGGGTTCTGAGCCTGTGTGGTGTAGTGGGAAACACTTCAAGCAGCGAGGTGGGAGCTGGGCTGCTTCTCTCTGTGTAAACTGGTGTGGGGGGAATGAGGCTCTTGACTCCTCACAGCAAAATGTGGCTGCGTTTCCCTCCACAGTTAACTCCTGCTGCAACTTCCTTTGTGCAGCTTCCCTTTGCACTCACAGAGGGTTCATCTGGAAGCCCCTTTTGGGGGTGGGCAGAGGGGGCTGGGCTGCTTCTTGAGCTCTGGTTTCTTGGCAGGAGGATGGAGGCTGCTGTGCTGACCCTGTGGGGTCTCTATGACCAGCTGGTGCACCAGGCTGAAGCTCTGAGTGAAGGCAATGAGGCTCGTAAGTTCTGCTTCTCTGGGGGGGGAGCTGTGCTGCCTTTGGGCCAGGGCCTGGGCTCCTGCCTGGCAGCAGGGGCAGGGAGGGGACTCTGCCCCTCTGTTGTGCTCTGCTCACACCTCCCCTGCAGTGCTGGGGCAGCTCTGGAGCCCTCAGCCCCCCTGCTGGAGCAGGGCCAGAGGGGGCCACAGCGCTGCTGGGAGAGCTGGAAGCCCTCTGCTGCGGCCAGGCTGAGAGAGCTGAGGTTGTTCAGCCTCAGTGGCAGAGAGCAGGCTCCAGGGAGACCTGATGGTGGCCTTGCAGTGCTCCAAGGGGATGATCAGAAAGCTGGAGAGGGACTTTTGACTGAGACCTCTAGGGCAAAGGTTTTAAACTGGAAGAGGGTGGGTTTAGGTGGGACCTAAAGCAGAAGTGCTCTGCCTTGAAGGGTGGTGAGACCCTGACCTGGGTTGCCTGTAGAGGCTTAGGTGGGACCTAAAGCAGAAGTGCTCTGCCTTGAGGGGGGTGAGACCCTGACCTGGGTTGCCTGTAGAGGCTTAGGTGGGACCTAAAGCAGAAGTGCTCTGCCTTGAGGGGGGTGAGACCCTGACCTGGGTTGCCTGTAGGGGTTTAGGTGGGACCTAAAGCAGAAGTGCTCTGCCTTGAGGGAGGTGAGACCCTGACCTGGGTTGCCTGTAGGGGTTTAGGTGGGACCTAAAGCCAGAAGTGCTCTGCCTTGAGGGAGGTGAGACCCTGACCTGGGTTGCCTGTAGGGGTGGGAGACCCCCGGAGCTGTGCGGGGCTCTGCGCCGCCGGCCCAGCTGACTGCACAGGGCTTGGGCTGGATGACCTTTAAAGGTCCCTTCCAACCTCGAGCATCCTGGGGTGGGTTCTCCTGTCCTTGCTCTTCTGGTTAGCACTCATGCAGGCCTGCCAGAGCTGCAGGCCTGCCAGAGCTGCAGGCCTGCCAGAGCTGCAGGCCTGCCAGAGCTGCAGGCCTGCCAGAGCTGCAGGCCTGCCAGAGCTGCAGGCCTGCCAGAGCTGCAGGCCTGCCAGAGCTGCAGGCCTGCCAGAGCTGCAGGCCTGCCAGAGCTGCAGGCCTGCCAGAGCTGCAGGCCTGCCAGAGCTGCAGGCCTGCCAGAGCTGCAGGCCTGCCAGAGCTGCAGGCCTGCCAGAGCTGCAGGCCTGCCAGAGCTGCAGGCCTGCCAGAGCTGCAGGCCTGCCAGAGCTGCAGGCCTGCCAGAGCTGCAGGCCTGCCAGAGCTGCAGGCCTGCCAGAGCTGCAGGCCTGCCAGAGCTGCAGGCCTGCCAGAGCTGCAGGCCTGCCAGAGCTGCAGGCCTGCCAGAGCTGCAGGCCTGCCAGAGCTGCAGGCCTGCCAGAGCTGCAGGCCTGCCAGAGCTGCAGGCCTGCCAGAGCTGCAGGCCTGCCAGAGCTGCAGGCCTGCCAGAGCTGCAGGCCTGCCAGAGCTGCAGGCCTGCCAGAGCTGCAGGCCTGCCAGAGCTGCAGGCCTGCCAGAGCTGCAGGCCTGCCAGAGCTGCAGGCCTGCCAGAGCTGCAGGCCTGCCAGAGCTGCAGGCCTGCCAGAGCTGCAGGCCTGCCAGAGCTGCAGGCCTGCCAGAGCTGCAGGCCTGCCAGAGCTGCAGGCCTGCCAGAGCTGCAGGCCTGCCAGAGCTGCAGGGCACAGCTGGCTGGGGGTGTGTGGTGTCGGCTGGGGAGGCAGCTCGGCGAGCAGCCGGGAGGGCTGCTGGAGGTGTGTCTGTCCCCCCAACCCCAGAGTTCCTCCAGCTGGCCAAGAGCTTCGAGGAGTGGCGTCAGAAGTGGCAGAGGACGGGGCAGGAGCTGGGCCGCTGCCAGGAGCTGCTGCGGCGCAGCGAGGCGGAGCGCGGCGCCCTGCAGGTGAAGCTGAAGCACGCCCGCAACCAGGTGGACGTGGAGCTGAAGCGCAGGCAGAAGGCCGAGCGGGACTGCGAGAAGCTGGTCAGGGGCTGCCCCCTGCCCCTCTCTGGGGCCTGGTGGGGGGGAAGGGAGCTGTGCCTGGGGGCTGGCACTCCGGGCCGGGGGGGGGGGGAGGGCAAAACCCAGCGGGGAAATTGTCTGAGGCGGCCCCCGAGGGGGCTGGGGTAGAGGAGGGGGTGGGGAGGGGGCTGGGGTAGAGGAGGGGGTGGGGAGGGGGCTGGGGTAGAGGAGGGGGTGGGGAGGGGGCGGCCCCCCTGAGGGGGCTGGGGTAGAGGAAGTGGGGAGGGGGGGCCCGAGGGGGCTGGGGTAGAGGAAGGGGTGGGGAGGGGGCTGGGGTAGAGGAAGGGGTGGGGAGGGGGCTGGGGTAGAGGAAGGGGTGGGGAGGGGGCTGGGGTAGAGGAAGGGGGGAGGGGGGGCGGCCCCTGAGGGGGCTGGGGTAGAGGAAGGGGGGAGGGGGGGCCCGAGGGGGCTGGGGTAGAGGATGGGGTGGGGAGGGGGCTGGGGTAGAGGAAGGGGTGGGGAGGGGGGCGGCCCCCGAGGGGGCTGGGGTAGAGGAAGTGGGGAGGGGGGGCCCGAGGGGGCTGGGGTAGAGGAAGGGGTGGGGAGGGGGCTGGGGTAGAGGAAGGGGTGGGGAGGGGGCTGGGGTAGAGGAGGGGGTGGGGAGGGGGCTGGGGTAGAGGAGGGGGTGGGGAGGGGGCGGCCCCCTGAGGGGGCTGGGGTAGAGGAAGTGGGGAGGGGGGGCCCGAGGGGGCTGGGGTAGAGGAAGGGGTGGGGAGGGGGCTGGGGTAGAGGAAGGGGTGGGGAGGGGGCTGGGGTAGAGGAAGGGGTGGGGAGGGGGCTGGGGTAGAGGAAGGGGTGGGGAGGGGACGGCCCTTGAGGGGGCTGGGGTAGAGGAAGGGGGGAGGGGGCTGGGGTAGAGGAAGGGGTGGGGAGGGGGCTGGGGTAGAGGAAGGGGTGGGGAGGGGGCTGGGGTAGAGGAAGGGGTGGGGAGGGGGCTGGGGTAGAGGAAGGGGTGGGGAGGGGGGCGGCCCCCGAGGGGGCTGGGGTAGAGGAGTGGGGGGCGGCTCTGAGAGGCTGCAGCTCCTCTGCTGTGAGGGTAGGCTGCTGGAGCTGGGGGTGCTCAGCCTACAGAAGAGGAGAGTCTGAGGGGGGACCTTGGAGCAGCCTTCCATTACCTGCAGGGGCTCCAGGGAGGCTGCAGAGGGGCTTCACACGTTGGGGGGTGGCAGCTTTGGGGGGTGGCAGCTTCAGGCTGTGCCTTTAGGAAGAGGACAGCCCCAGAAGCCTCTAGCTGGAATGTTGGGGTGTTAGAAAGGGACCCCAGGATAACTCTCAAGGGGTTTCAGTGGTAGGGCACTAGGAAGGTGGCTGTAGGTGCCACACTGGGGTCTAGAGACAGGGCCAAGGGGCAGTGGGTTGAAGCTGAGGGAGGGCAGGGGTAGATTGGGTCTTAGGTCAAGTCTGAGGGCGGTGAGACTCTGGAGCAGGCTGCCCAGGGAGGTTGTGGCTGCCTCCTCCCTGGGGGTGTTTGAGGAGCTTGGAGCAGATGAGCTCTGAGGTCCCTTCTGAGCTAAGCCATCCTGTTGTGATGGCTGCCTGCTGCTTGGAGCTGAGCAGGGAGCTCTGCAGCCTCTTCTGAGAGCACAGCAGTGGTGTCTGGACCACTGGGGGCTGCTTCACACAGGACCTGAGCACAGTTTGTGCAGCTCCTGATCATCTCAACCCCTCCAGGAGCGACAGATCCAACTGATCCGGGAGCTGCTGATGTGTGATGGCTCTGGGAGCATTCAGCTGAATGAAGAGCAGAAGTCTGCCCTGGCCTTCCTCAACAGGCCAAAGACTTCACTTGGAGGTGCAGGCAACAGCAGGTAAGGGGAAAAAGAGCTTTGTGGCTGAGCACCACAAGTGTCACAAGCACACAACTGGATGGGTTGGAGAAGCCCTCTTAAGATCATGGAGTCCCAGCACCAAAGCATGGCCCCAGGGGCTCTTGGAACACCTCCCTGGGCAGCCTGTTCCAGTGCTAAGCTGGAGGTTGTTCCTCATGTCCATCCTAGCTCTCCCCTGGCACAATTTCAGGCCATCCTCTCCTGTTGTGTCTCCTGACACTAGGGAGGACAGGCCCCAGCCCCCACCTCACTCCAGCCTCCCTTCAGGGAGCTGCTGCCCAGAGCCAGAAGGTCTTCCCTCAGCCTTCTGCTCTCAGCTGCACCCCCTCACCAGCCCTGTTCTCCAGACCCTTCCCCAGCTTCCTTGCCCTTGTCTGGACCTCCTCCAGCCCCTCAAATGCCCTTCTGGGAGTGAGGGGCCCAAAGCTGACCCCAGGAGTGGAGCTGGGGCCTCAGCAGTGCAGAAGAGCTCGACTCAGCCCTGTGCCCCACTCTGCACCCCCCTCAGCAGCCTGCTCCTGTAATCCCACTTGGCAGTGCAGCTGTTGGGAGGGGCAGGCAGCTTGTTCTGAGCCATGGCTGCCAAACTGAGCCCAGCTCCTCTCTGCTTTCTGCTCCTTAGGCTCTCAACCATAGATGAATCTGGCTCCATCCTGTCAGACATCAGCTTTGACAAGACTGATGACTCTCTGGTAATGTAACCCCAAGCTCTGTAGGGTCCTCCTCTGCTGTAAAACCTTTGGGCTGTGGGGTGGCTTCTGGACCCCCTTTGGCTTTAGCTGACTGGTGTGAAGCTGCTGGAGCTGCTTTGCCTCTCTCTTGCTTAAAAAGCTCAGGCAGGGCCTGAGCAGAGGCTGGTTGTGACTTCCACTGAGCTGAGCAGTGTTGTCTTCCCCCCTCCCAGGACTGGGATTCCTCTGTGGTGAAAGCTGTCAGGCTGAAAAGGAGAGAGAAGAGGGTATGTTGGAGCCTTTCCCTTCAAACAGCTCCAGCTGGCACAGTGTCACCATCTGTCACCTCCCTGCCACCTCCAGAGGTGGCCAAGCCACTCAGTGACAATCAGACCTCAGCTGGATGTGCTGCTGCTGTAACTGAGACCTGCTGTGGGGAGGGAGACTCCTGAGACCCTGAGCTCAGGGGCTGCAGAGGAGCTCTGCTAGGGCCTGGAGCTTGCAGGAGTGCCCTCAACAGCTCCCAGGTCTGGGAAGTCCCAGAGCCTGTGCTGGTTCTGTCTGCTGGTGGTGTGTGCTGGGGATAGGAGGGCACAGCACAGCCTGGAGTCCTCCCTGGCAGAGCTGGGAGCAGGCTGGGACTGGTTGAAGTTGTCCTTTTGTCTGGGTTTGGCTTTTGCTCTTCCTCCTTTCCTGCTCTGAACTGGATTGCAAAGCTGCCTGGGGGGGAAAGTGCTTGAAGGAGCAAGGAGGCCTCCTGGGCTGCTTCCTGGCAGCTTCAAGGTGGCTGTGAGGGACAGGAGGAGCCTGTGCTGTGTGTGCAGCCCCTTCTGAGGGCTGGTGAGGCTGAGCTGGGCTGAGCCCAGCTGCCTGTGGCCACCAATGTGTTGTCCTTGCAGCGCTCCTCCAGGCAGTTCGCTGAGGGGCCCCCAGGGCCAGAGAAGAAGAGCAGGACAGTTGTCTCCACAGCAGACCAGGTAGGCTGCTTCCCCCTGGGCTTGTGTGCATTTGGGGCAGTAGGTCACACAGAATCAATAAGGTTGGAAAAGACCTCAGAGGTCATCAAGTCCAACCCAGCACCCAACACCTCCTGACAGCTCAGCCACGGCTCCCAAGTGCCACATCCAATCCCCTCTTGAACCCCTCCAGGGATGGGGACTCCACCACCTCCCTGGGCAGCACATCCCAGTGGCCAATTCCTCTTTCTGGGATGAACTTTCTCCTCACCTCCAGCCTGAACCTCCCCTGGCACAGCTTGAGACTGTGTCCTCTTGTTCTGGTGCTGGGTGCCTGGGAGAAGAGCCCAACCCCCACCTGGCTACAACCTCCCTGCAGGGAGTTGCAGAGAGCAATGAGGTCTCCCCTGAGCCTCCTCTGCTCCAGGCTCAGCAACCCCAGCTCCCTCAGCCTCTCCTCCCAGGGCTGTGCCCCAGACCCCTCCCCACTTTGTTGCACTTCTCTGGACCCCTTCCAGCCTCTCAATGTCCTTCTTAAACTGAGGAGCCCAGAACTGGACACAGGACTCAAGGTGTGGCCTGAGCAGTGCTGAGTACAGGGCAGGATGAGCTCCCTGCTCCTGCTGCAGGCCAGGATGCCCTTGGCCTTCTTGGCCCCCTGGGCACACTGCTGGCTCATGTTCAGGCAGCTGTCAACCAGCACCCCCAGGTCCCTCTCTGCCTGGCTGCTCATCCCCTACCCCTCCCTGGGGCCAGCAGGCTAGAGAGCCTCATGCCCTGTGGGGGCTGCTGCCTCTGACCTCTTCTTTCTCCTGGCAGGGGAATGAATCCATCATAGCCAAGACCACCCTCACAGTCCCCAACGATGGAGGCCCCATTGAAGCAGTCTCTACCATCCAGACTGTGCCTGGCCCTCGGAGGAGCAGGAGGAAGAGTGGTAGGTGTCATGGCCCTGCTGTCCTAGGCCTCTTGGCAGCCTCTCAGCAGCCCAGAAGCTCTCCTGAGGCCTTTGTGACCTCCTCCTCCTCCTCTTTGCTGCGCTGCCTTCCAAAGCCCAGGCGGTGGAGGGTGATTGCATTCAGTCAGCTCCTTGTCCTCTCCTCTCTCTCTTCCAGGCCCTTTCCAGCCTCTGAGCAGTGAGCTGAACATCTGCAGCCAACAGCTGGAACCCAAAGCTGAGAGTGAGAGCTGTGGCACCCCCCAGAGCAACGGGGGAGTGAGGCTGCATGACTTTGTGTCCAAGACGGTAGGTCCCCGGGCAGGAGGAGCTTGGCAGACTCTCTCCTTCCCCTGGGAATGTGGTGATGCCAAGCTCTGGGTGAGAGGCTGCCAGCCCCTTGGTGTCCAGGCACTGTCAGCTGTCCTGGCTACCTGCATGGGCCAGGGAAGGCCTTCTCCTCTAGGCTCATCCAGCCAGTGGAAGGCATGGACTCATGGAGTGCTCATCTGGTTCCAATGCCCTTGGCCTGGGCCTGCTGCAATCCCCTTGCTCGTGGCCAACCTGCCTCTGGCCACAACTGCTCTGGAAAACCTCTTTCCAGCATCTCACCACCCCCAGGGGGAAGAATTTCCTCCTCATGTCCACTCTGGATGGAGCTTCTCCCAGTTTGAAGCCATCATCCTTCCTCCTGTCACTCCTTGTCTTTGTGACAAGAGCCTCCCTGGCTGCCCCCAGCCCTGCAGGGGGTGGCAGCAGGGTCCCTTCCCTGTGCCTCCCTGGCTGCCCCCTCCAAAGCTGCCCCCAGCCCTGCAGGGGGTGGCAGCAGAGTCCCTTCCCTCTGCCTCTCTGGCTGCCCCCAGCCCTGCAGGGGGTGGCAGCAGAGTCCCTTCCCTGTGCCTCTCTGGCTGCCCCCAGCCCTGCAGGGGGTGGCAGCAGAGTCCCTTCCCTGTGCCTCTCTGGCTGCCCCCAGCCCTGCAGGGGGTGGCAGCAGAGTCCCTTCCCTGCTCCCCACCTGCTGGGGATCAGCCCAGGGCAGTGCTTGGTGCCAGCTCCTCTCCAGCTTTGCACCTCCAGTCCTCCTCCAACCCTTCAGCCTGGGTTTGTGCCTGGGATTGCCCTGCCCCAGGGCCTTGCATTGCCCTTTGGGGCCTGCCCTGCCCCAGCCCTGCAGGCCCCTGGGGCGGCCTCCGGTGCTCGGCCGCGGCTCCGCCGGCAGCTGGAGGGGTTGGAAGGGCTGATCCTTGTGGGGGGAGCCCCTTCCAACCTTGGCACCCTGGGGTTCTGTGGCAGGTTATCAAGCCAGAGTCCTGTGTGCCCTGTGGGAAGAGGGTCAAGTTTGGGAAGCTCTCTCTCAAGTGCCGGGACTGCCGCGTGGTCGCCCACCCCGAGTGCCGCGACCGCTGCCCCCTGCCCTGCACCCCCGCCCTGGCAGGCACCCCTCTGCGCCCTGGGGAGGTGAGGCTGCAGGGCCCCTGGGGCAGGGCAGCTCCAGGCAGGGCTGGGGGGAGGTGCCTGGGCTCCACCAAGTCCTCTTCCTGCAGGAAGAGCTGCAGGACTGATCACCGAGGAGGCTGCGGGGCTGGGGGTGGTGGTGGGGAGGGGGCAGCTTCAGCAGGGGGAGGGGGCTGAGGGTGTGGGGAGCTTCAGCAGGGGGAGAGTGGTGGGGATGGGATGCTGGGAGGGGGCTGATGGTGTTGGGAGGGGAGGCAGGGGGATGGGGCTGATGGTGTTGGGAGCTTCAGCAGAGGGAGGGGGGTGGGGATGGGATGCTGGGAGGGGGCTGATGGTGTTGGGAGCTTCAGCTGGGTTGATGGTGGTGGGGATGGGATGCTGGGAGGGGGCTGAGGTGGGCAGGTGGCAGCTCTGGGTAGCAGATCCTGCAGCACTGGGCTGGGGGATGTGGTGCTGCTGCTCTTTGGGCTGCTGAAGAAGAGCTAATGTTTGGGTTTTAAGGCTTCATCTCCTCCTGAAGCCCTGGGAGGGCTTTTCCCATGTCTTGAAGACTGAGGATCTTTGGGGTTCACTTTCCCTTCTGCCTCTTAGGGGACCCTGATGGACTTTGTCCCTTCCACTCCTCCAATGATCCCTTCCATCCTGGTGCACTGTGTTAATGAGATTGAGCAGAGAGGGCTGCATGAGGTAAGAGCAGAATGAGTGCAAAGCCTGCTGAGGCCCTGGTGATAACCCAGCTACCTCTGACAGCTGTCTGTGGTGCTGCTGAGTGAGGCAGTAGCAGAGGCTGGAAGGGTCAGGACTGGGTCCAGTCTTGTTCAGCATCCCAGAGAGGATCTGCTCAGTGCTCAGCAAGAGCTAAGGGGGCTGTGAGGGGCCATAGGCTGGGGCCAGGCTCTTGTCAGTGGTGCCCAGTGCCAGAACAAGGAGCAGCAGGCACAGATTGGAACCCAGGAGATTCCACCTGAGCAGGAGGAGAAAGCTGTTTGGTGTGAGGCTGCTGGAGGCCTGCAGCTGCCCAGGGAGGTGGTGGAGTCTCCTGGTCTGGAGTGCTTCTAACCTCCCCTGGGCAAGCTGCTGGGGGTGCCCTGCTGGACGGAGCAGGGTGGGCTTGGGCTGGGGGGAGCTCCAGAGGGTCCCTTCCAGCCCCCATCCTGCTGGGCTTTGGTTGTGGATGAGGATGGGAGCCAGGAGGTGGTTGGCTGCACCCCCTGCAGCTGCTCTGCTGCCCCTCAGCACTGCTCTCTGTTCCAGACTGGCCTCTACAGAGTGTCTGGCTGTGACAAGACCGTGAGGGAGCTGAAGGAGAAGTTCTTCAGGACCAAGACTGTTCCCCTGCTGAGCAAGGTGGAGGACATCCATGCCATCTGTGGCCTCCTCAAGGACTTCCTGCGCAGCCTGAAGGAGCCTCTCCTGACCTACCGCCTGAACAAGGCCTTCATGGAAGCAGCAGGTGAGGAGCTGCTGGGGAGCATCTCTCAGCCCTCCCCCAGGCTGCCTGGGGGGGGTCCCCCAGCCTGGCAGTGCTCTGTGCAGCCCTCTTGCTCCCAGCTGGGTTGGTGATGCTCTGTGGCCTGCAAAGATCTCTCCTGGGGGGGTCCTGTTTGGGAAGAGGAAAGAAGCAAAGGGGTGGTGGGGAGCAGGGCTGGTGAGGAGCAGCTGAGGGACCTGGGGTGGCTCACCCTGGAGGAGAGGAGGTTGTGGGGAGACCTTCCTGGCTCCCTCTAACTCTTAGGTTCCCAAGTTGTGGTGCTTGTGCAGGACAGAGCCTGGGAAGCTTTTGGCTTCCTTTGTTCCCCCTGCTGTGAGGGGAATGTTCCAGGGGTGCCTCTGGGACCTCCTGCTGAGGCCTGGACTCTTTCTTTGCCCCCCCCCCAGAAATCCCAGATGAGGACAACAGCATGGCTGCCATGTACCAAGCTGTTGGTGAGCTGCCTCAGGCCAACAGGCACACCTTGGCTTTCCTCATGGTCCATCTGCAGAGGTATGGCTGAAGGCCTCTGAAGGAGGGTGGTGACCCCTGGGGCTTCCTCTGGCTCCTGTCACTGTCTGTGAGCATGGAGCCTGGGCCAAAGACCTGCTCCAGGGGGTGAGAGGGGGGAGCAGCTGGCTGGGAAGGGAAGAGCAGAAGCTCCATCCCCTTTCTCTGTTGGTGCAGGGTGGCTCAGAGCCCAGAGACTAAGATGGATGTTGCCAACTTGGCCAAAGTCTTTGGCCCTACCATCGTTGCCCATGCAGTGCCAGACCCTGACCCCATGACCCTCCTGCAGGACACCAAGAGGCAGCCCAAGGTGAGGCAGCAGCAAGCACTGGGGGAGGGGTGGGAAGGTGCCAGGGAAAGGTTGGGAAGGGGCTGCTGGGGGGGGAAACTGGGGGCTGCTTGGTGGGAAGGTGCCAGGGAAGGGCTGGGAAGGGGCTGCTGCTGGGGGGAGCTGAGGGCTGCTTGGTGGGAAGGTGCCAGGGAAGGGCTGGGAAGGGGCTGCTGGGGGGGGAAACTGGGGGCTGCTTGGTGGGAAGGTGCCAGGGAAGGGGCTGCTTGGTGGGAAGGTGCCAGGGAAGGGCTGGGAAGGGGCTGCTGGGGGGGGGAGCTGAGGGCTGCTTGGTGGGAAGGTGCCAGGGAAGGGGCTGCTTGGTGGGAAGGTGCCAGGGAAGGGCTGGGAGGGGGCTGCTGGGGGGAGCTGAGGGCTGGGCTGGAGCTCAGCTGCTCCTGGCTGTCTCTAGGTCGTGGAGTGCCTTCTGCTGCTGCCTGTGGACTACTGGAGCCAGCTGATGATGGTGGAGCAGGAGAACCTGGACCCAGCACATGTGATTGAGAACACCAAGGCCTACTTCTCTCCCCAGACACCAGATGTCAAAGGTAACCCCTCCTGGGGGCCAGAGCTGCTGTCCCTCCATCAGAGCTGCTGCTGAGGCTCTTGGCTCAGCCCTTCCTGCAGCTCTTGGGGGGGAGAGAAGCTTTGCCAGGAGCCTGTTCCCAGCTCTGCCAGGGGGGGGTTGGGCTTGCTCTCCAGGGGGTCCCTTCCAGCCTCCCCCAGCCTGGGCTGCTGTGAAATCCTGGCTGTGTCTGGTGGCTCTGACAGGTGCCAGGCACTGTCTGAGCTTCCTGGCATGGAACAGGACCTTGAGCTCCCCTCCTGTTGCTCACTTGGCTGCCTCTTGCTTTGCAGTGAGCATGCTGGGCCCCCTCACCACCCCAGAGCGGCAGCTCTCCAAGACCCCCTCCTCCAGCTCCCTGTCGCAGAGGGTCCGCTCCACCTTCAGCAGGACCACCCCCAAGTGAGTGCCTCCCCCCTGGGTGCTGCCAGGGAGGTGCTCAGGTGACTGAAGTGGTGTTCAAGGAGGACTTGGAAGGGTCCAGAGGAGGCTAGGAAGGGTTGGAGAACCTCCCCTCTGGGGGACAGGCTGAGCAGCCTGGAAGGGAAGGTTCTGGGCAGACCTCCCAGCACCAGGAAGGGTTCCAGGAGAGCTGGGGAAGGACTTCTGCCAAGGGCTGATGGGGACAGGATGAGAGGCAAAGGAATTGAAGGTGGGAGAGGGCAGGTTGAGACTGGAGAGGGGGAAGGACTGGGGTAGGGAGTCTCTGGAACAGGCTGCCCAGGGAGGAGGCTGTGGCTGCCCCTTCCCTGGAGGTGTTCCAGGCCAGGCTGGAGGAGGCCTGGAGCAGCCTGGGGGGCTGGGGGGAGCTGTCCCCTGCCCCATGGAGCTTGGAGAGGATCTTTAAGGTCCCTTCCACCCCAAACCATTCCAGCAAAGAGATTGTCTTCCTTTGACCCAGTTGTGCAGTTCCTGCTCTTAATTAGTGCTGTGCTAATGATGCAGGCTGACCAAGGGCTCATGAGCAGCACCTTGGGGAGGGGGAGAGGAGCACTGGGGGAGGGGGAGAGGGGCACTGGGTGTGGGGGGAGGTGGGGAGCTCTGGGTGCATCCTCTCTAGGAGAGGCTGAATGTTGAACCTCCTCCTCCCCAACCTGCTCTCTTTGGTCTCCTTCCCTTCAGGTTTGGCAGCAAAGGCAAACCAAGCACCCAGCTGGGGCACCAGGGCACCTTCTTTGCTTCCCCTTGGCTGAAGTGAGGTAGAGGCTGCTGCTGCTGCTGCCCTGGGGGGAACCCTCCTGGCACTTCCCCAGCAGCCCCCTCCCAAGTCCTCTCCCCTGCTCCCAGCAGCCTCAAGGGTCTGGGGGTTTTTGTGTTGGGGGGGGGTGGGTTTTGTTACTCTGGGAGGTGGGGTGGGGTTGGGGGTGGGTTTCAACTCCCTCCTGCTTCCAGTTGGCTGTTATGGGGCAGGGTTTTCATGAGCCAAAGGAGGATTTGTGCTGATAATAAAGAGCCTGCTTGGGGGGGGGTGTGTTCCCCCCCCCTCCCCCTGGCACCAGCATCCAGGCTCAGGTGTGGGGGAAGGTTAAGAGCTGAGGGGCAGCAGCTGATGTTGTTTCCTGGGCCCTGAGCAAAGCCTCTGCTGCTGTCCTGCACCACATCCTGCTCTCCAGGCTGGTGACACAGGGGTTGGGGTGAGCACTGGCTGGATACAGACCTGGCTTGATGGCTGCACCCCAAGAGTCCGTGGGGTCCATGCCCCAGGGCAGGCCAGGGACAAGCAGAGTCCCTCAGGGAGCAGTCCTGGGCCCAGGCTGCTTCAACACCTTAGTGGGTGCCAGGGACAGTGGCACTGAGTGCACCCTCAGCAGGGTGGCTGATGGCACCAAGCTGTGGGGGGAAGGGATCCAGCCAGGGGGAGCTGGGGAGGATGGAGGGAAGGGATCCAGCCAGAGGGAGCTGGAGAGGATGGAGGGAAGGGATCCAGCCAGAGGGAGCTGGGGAGGATGGAGGGAAGGGATCCAGCCAGGGGGAGCTGGGGAGGATGGAGGGAAGGGATCCAGCCAGGGGGAGCTGGAGAGGCTGGAGGGAAGGGATCCAGCCAGGGGGAGCTGGGGAGGCTGGAGGGAAGGGATCCAGCCAGGGGGAGCTGGAGAGGCTGGAGGGAAGGGATCCAGCCAGAGGGAGCTGGGCAGGCTGGGGGGAAGGGATCCAGCCAGAGGGAGATGGAGAGGCTGGGGGGCAGGGATCCAGCCAGAGGGAGCTGGGGAGGCTGGAGGGAAGGGATCCAGCCAGAGGGAGCTGGAGAGGCTGGAGGGAAGGGATCCAGCCAGAGGGAGCTGGAGAGGCTGGAGGGAAGGGATCCAGCCAGAGGGAGCTGGAGAGGCTGGAGGGAAGGGATCCAGCCAGAGGGAGCTGGAGAGGCTGGAGGGAAGGGATCCAGCCAGGGGGAGCTGGGCAGGCTGGAGGGAAAGGGATCCAGCCAGGGGGAGCTGGGCAGGCTGGAGGGAAGGGATCCAGCCAGGGGGACCCTGGCAGGCTGCAGAGCTGGGCAGAAGCCAACCTCCTGAGGTTCAACAGGACCAAGGGCAGGGTCCTGCAGCTGGGGCAGGGCAACCCCAGGCACAAATCCAGGCTTGGGGCAGGGACTGGCTGGAAAGCAGCCCTGAGGAGAGAGCCTTGGGGGTGCTGGGGGAGGAGAAGCTCAGCAGGAGCTCTCAGAGTGCACTTGCAGCCCAGAGAGCCAAGCAGAGCCTGGGCTGCAGCAAGAGAAGTGTGGCCACGGAGAGCCCCGGGGGGGGGCACAGCCCTCTCTGAGAGCCCCAGCGTGGGGGGGGGGAGCCCTGAGAGCCCCTGGGGGGGGGGCAGCAGCCTCACCCTCCTCTGCCTCTTACTCTGCTGCAGTCTTCACCTTGTCCCAGCCCCCAGCCCTTCCCCACCACTTCCCAACTCTGCCCTCCCCCCCCCAAACAAACTACCCCTGGATGACCTCCCCCCCCCCCCCCCAAACAAACTACCCCTGGACGACCTCCCCCCCCCCCCCCCCAAACAAACTACCCCTGGACGACCTCTCCCCCCCCCCCCAAAACAAACTATCCCTGGACGACCTCCCCCCCCCCCCCAAAACAAACTACCCCTGGACGACCTCCCCCTCCCCCCCCCAACCCCTTTCCATTTTTCTGTCTTTTTTTTTTTTGCCCTTTTATTTAGAAACCAACAAACAAAAAACCGCGGCCCCCCCCCCAGCCCCCCCCTTTCCCCTCCCCCCCCCTCCTCCCACCCCCCAAAAAAAACCCAAACCCCAAACAACAGCAACGAAAAAAAAAACCAACCCCAAACCCCCCACCCCCCCCAAAAAAAAGAGGAACCAGAAACAAAACTTCCCCCGGGGGGGGGGGGAGGAGGAGGAAAAGGGAAGGGGGGGGGGGGAGGGGAGGAGGAGGAAAAGGGAAGGGGGAGGGGAGGAGGAGGAAAAGGGAAGGGGGGGGAGGAGCTGTTTTGTTTTCCAGGCAGAGGGTTTGAAGGGGGGGGGTTAAGGAGGAGGTTTTTTTGGGGGGGTGGGGAAAGGGGGGGCCCGGGGGGGAGGGGGAGGAGGGAGCTGAGCAGGGAAGCAGGAGGAAGGCAAAATACAAAACTAGAAACCTCTGGAAAGAGCCTTTAAAAAAAAGCAACTTAAAAACCTGTACAAAAATGCTCTAAGTATAAATTAAACGGGGGGGGGGGGGCGGCACGGGGAGGGGGGGGGCTGGGGGGTTTAGGGGGGGGCCTCAGCTTTGCTTTTTGGTGGGGGAGAAAGGGGAGCTTCCCTCCCCCTCCCCTCTCCCCAGCCCCCTTTCCACTGTTGGGATCCCAAGGTTTTAGCTTCCTCCTCCTTTGGGGGGGGGGCGGGGGGGGGGCAGCAGTCCTTGCCCACCGCCCCTCCCCCCCCCCGTGCCCCTCCCCTCCCCCCCCCCCCCCCCCCCCCCCCCCCCCCCAAAAGCAGACTCCTGTGCAGGGCCAAGCTGTGGGGGCTCCCTCTTTGGTTCCTTCCTCGGGGGTGGGGGGGGGGTGGGGGGTGCCCCCCACAACCAAAGTGGGGAGCAGGGGGGGTTTGGGGGGGGGGGGTCTCAGGCAGTAGCAGCAACGTGGGGGGGTGGTGATGGCTGGAAACCAGAAAGGGTGAGGGGGGGGTGGGGGTCACCCCGGGGTGGGGGAGGACACACAGCTCCTCTGGGGGGGGGGGGGTCCCCAACCCCTGCCCCCCACCCGGGCTGAGCACTCACCGAGCTGTGGGGTGAGGTAGATGTGTGATGGGGGGGGGGGGGGTCCCCGGGCGGGGGGGACACAGATGCCTGGGGGGGGGCGGAGGGGGGGGCACTCTGCTGCACTAAAAGGGTTTAGGGGGTGGGGGGCTGCGAGGGGCTGGAGGAAGCAGGAGGCCCTAGGCAGAGCTTGCAGGGGCGGGGGGGAAGGGTTGGGAGGAGGAAGAGGAAGAGGAGGCACAGCTGGCCCCAGAGCTCAAAGCAAAGTGGGGGCTGCCCCCTGCCCCCCCCCCCGGGACGGACACAGCCCCCCCAGGGCCTGGGGGTCACACAGCTGAGTGTAGGGGGGGTGGGGGGGGGGCGTGAGGGCAGCTCGGCCCTGCCCCTCCGCTTCCTCAATCTTTGGTTGCAAGAGCTCCCCCCCCCACCCCCCCCAGCTCCCCTTCACAGCCCCCCGCCCCCCCCGCCACGGGACCCCCTGATTGTCACTGCAGGGGGCTGGGGGGGGGAGGGGGCGGATCTAAAGTGCCTGGGTACCCCTTGGGGTACCCCTTGGGGTGCCCCTTGCCCGTGGGGGGGGGCATGAGTAGGGGGGAGGGGGGGGCTTGGTTATTGCACTTACCCTGCTCCCCCCCTCCCCTCGGACTGGGGGAGGTTGGGTTTGTCTTTTGGTGGGGGGGCAGCATGCAGAGCCCCCAGCCCATGCCCACGGGGGGGGGAGGGGGGCGGGAGGCAGGAAGAGCTGCGGGGAGGGGGAGGGGGAGGCAGCACCCCCGGCCCTGCGGGGGGGCTGGTGCCCAGAGACTGAACCCCACGGGGGGGGGGGGGGGTGGGAGTGGGGGGGAGGGGAAGCGCAATTTCCCCCTCCCCCCAGGCAGGGGGCGGCGGGGGGGGGGGGGGGGGGGGCACCGGCAGGGCCGGGCAGCAGAAGGCACAGGGGGCACCGCGGCTGGGGGGGGGGGGGGAGGGGGAGGGGGGGGAGGGGCCGCGGGCCCTGGAAGCACAAGGAAGATAAAGGAGGGGGGGGGGGAGGGGGGGAGAAGGACAAAGAAATAGGGGGGGGGGCTGTAACAACCCCCCCCCCACTGCCCCCCCCCTCGGGGGTGGCATTTTTCTCCTTATTTTTCTTTTTCTCATTATTTTTTTTCATCTTTTTTGTTTTGTTTTTTTCTGTTTGGATTTTTTTTTTTCTTTTTGGTTTTTTTTTTCTTTTTGGATTTTTTTCTTTTTTTTTTTAATCTTTTTTTTTTTCAATCTTTTTTTTTTCCTTTTTTTTTTTTTTTTTTTCCCTTTTTTAGAAAACAGAGGAGGAAAAAAAAAAAAAGCCTCCAGGAGGGAGCAAATTGGGGGGGGGGAGGGAGGGGAAGAGGGGGGAGGGAGGGGGGGGGGGCTGCCTCTCTTTGTAGGGGGAGGGGGGTCGGGGAAAAAAACCAGCAACCCCCCCCCCCCCCTCGAAGCACAGGACCCCCCCCCCCCCCCGCGGGGGCTCAGGGATCTCCCCCAGGCGATGGCAGCAGCAGTGGGGGAGGGGCAGCACCGGACAAGGTTGAGGGGAGGGGGGGAGGGGGTGTGGGGGTGTCCCGGTACAGCCCCCCTCACCCCCCCCCCCCCCCGGCAGCCGGTGAGAGGTGCCACAGGCCGGGCCCCCCCCCGGCCGCTACTTGGGGTAGGGGTAGGGGAAGGCTCCAGGCTCCGACGGCGACTCGATGGGGCCATGGCTCGGGGCGGCAGAAGCGTCCTGCGGGGAGGGGGTAGCACAGCATGGACCCCCCCCCCAACAAAGGGAAAGGGCACCCCCCACTTCCCCCCACCCTCCAGCCCCCCTTCACCGCAACCCCCCCCCGGCCCCCCCCGGGGGCAGCTCTCACCTCCAGCGGCAGCGTGGGCGGCACCGGGGGGTAGGGAGGGAGGAAGGCTCCGGGGACCGCCGCGGCGGTGGGCACGTACTGGGGGGGGGGGCAAAGCAAGAGGCTCAAGAGGAGGTCTGGGGGTGTAGGGGGGGGGGGGGTCAGGGGTTAATGGAGAGGGAGGGGGGGGGTCCTTACCGTGCCGGCACTGCCGAGGGAGAGGTGGCCGAGCTGCTGGGCCAGGGGGGCCACCACGGACGGCTGGAGGGGCACAGCGTGGTCCACAGCAGGGGCCAGCACCGCCCCCTGCACGGCGCCGTCAGCAGCGGGGAGGGGCTGGGGGCGGCACTGGGGCTGGGGGGGGGGCTGGCTATAGGCTCAGGGTCACTGGGGCTGGGGTCCCGGGGGGGCTGGCTATAGGCTCAGGGTCACTGGGGCTGGGGTCCCGGGGGGGCTGGCTATAGGCTCAGGGTCACTGGGGCTGGGGTCCACGAGGGGCTGGCTATAGGCTCAGGGTCACTGGGGCTGGGGTCCCGGGGGGGGCTGGAGGAGTGGACACAGGGAGGGGGCAGAAGGAGACCCAGGGCGTGGGGCTGTGGGCAGGGCTTGTGGGAAGAGGGGCGGAGCGCTGGGAGTGGCTTACGCAAAGTGGGCGGGGCTTGAGTGACCGGGCTGGGGCTGGGCAATGGAGAGGAGAGCCGGGAGAGCTGGGGGCGGGGCCATGGCGGGGGTGGGCGGGGCCCAAGCTCACCGTGGGCTGCACGAGGTAGGATTGGTGCATCCAGGCAGGGCCGTGGACCTGCAGAAGCAGCCAGGGTAGGAGCGGGGCAGGGGCTCCTCTGAGGACCCCACACCCTCCCCTCCACCGAGAGACCCCCCCCAGGGACCCCTCCTCCACCCAGGGGACTTCCCCTCCCCCCCCCTTACCCCCTCCCCATACCTGGTAGGAGGAGACTGGGGAAGGCAGATAGGGGGCCAGGGCCGTGGGGGCCAGCATCCGGCTGGGGGCCAGGCCGTAGGGTGCTGGGTAGAACCTGTTGGGGGGAGGGGGGTAAGGGTGGAGCTGTTCAGGAGTTGGGGGGGTGGGCACAGGGGGCTGGCAGCCCCCCAGCCCCCTCGAGGAAGGGTCTGCAGGGGGCCAGCAGGGGCACCCAGCAGGGGCACCCACCCGTTCTGCAGCGCTGTCGCAGGGTCGTAGGCCAAGGTCACGGTGCCCTGGGGGGCAGCAAAAGGCTCAGCGCTGCCCTGCAGCCCCCTCCCCAGCTCCAGCAGCCAGGGGGGGCTGGCCCCCACCCCCCCCCCCAGGGCCCTCCCCTCTCACCGCATCGCCGTCCCGGGTCCAGGCCCTGCCGTTGGGCACAAACTTGCCCTGGCTCTGCCGCTTCTTCTGGCCCCCGTCGGCGAACTTACAGAGCAGGGGGTCCGGGGGGGCTGGGGAGGGGGCAGCCACAGCTGGCAGTCAGCCCTCACTCCCTGCCCCCCTCCCACGGCCCCCCCCCCCCCTCCCCAGGACCCTCCCCCCACCCCCAGCCCACCTGGCACCCCTGGGGGGGTCTTGATGTATTTGCCGTTGAAGTGGCTGATCACCGCCTCGCACTTCTCGGTCGACTCCATCCTGGGAGGGACGAGGCTGGGCTGGGGGCCACCCGGGGGGACCCCTCCCCCCAAAAACCCCAGCAGCCCCCTGGCCCCACACCTGGCCCCCTCCCCATGCTCCTGGGCAACCCCAGGCCCCACACAGACCTTTCCCCCAGGCTCCGTGCAGCAGCCCCCATCCTCTGAGGCACCCCCCCCAGAGCCCACTCTAGGCTGCAGCAGAGACCCCTCCCCTAGGCTGCACCAGAGTCCCCCCCCCTCAGGATGCAGCAGAGACCCCCTCCCCTAGGCTGCACTAGAGCCACCCCCCCCCCCTCAGGATGCACCAGAGACCCCCTCCCCTAGGCTGCACTAGAGCCACCCCCCTCAGGATGCAGCAGAGACCCCCACCCCCAGGATGCACCAGAGACCCCCCCCCTGCCCCAAGCTCTGTGGACCCTCACACAGCCCCCTCCCAAGCTCCCCCCTTTGCCCTTTTCCTATGCAATCCCCAGCCCCCCCCCAGCCCCCCCTTCCACACCCCCCCCCCCCCAAACCCCAGGCAGCCTCTCCAGCGCCCCCCCAGCGCCCCCCCTTACCGTGCAAAGCCCACCCCTCGGCTGGCCCCGTGGGGGTCCCGCAGGATGCGGGTGGAGACCACCTGCCCGAAGGGCTTCAGCAGGGCCTCCAGCTCCTGCTCGTCCACCCCCAGGGGCAGGTTGGAGATGTAGAGGTTGGTTGGGTCCTGCTCCTGTTGCTGGTGGGAGGGGGGGGGGGGGGCTCAAGGAGCTGGCCAGGCCCCGGGGGAGGGTCCTGGATGGGGGGTGGGTGAGAAATGGGGACCCCCGCCCCCCCAAGAGGGGGCTGTGCTGTACCTTGGCCATCTGTGCCTGCACCCCGCTGGCCTTGAGAGCTGTCACAGCCTTCTGGGCTGCCGTGGGGCTGTCGAAGTCCACGAAGCCATAGCCTTGGGGGGAGGGGGGGAGGGGGGGGACACAGAGACAACACAGCAGGGGGACACAGTGGGGTGAGAAGAGCCCCCCCAAAACCCCCCAGACACCCCCCCCCCTTAAAGCCCCCACCCCCCTGCAGCCCCCTCCAACCTTTGCACTTGTTGGTCGTCTTGTCCAGGATGGCTTTGGTGGAGACAATCTTCCCATAGCTGGGGGGGGGGAGACACACAAAAGGGGGTGGGGGGCTCAGTGCAGGGGCAGAGGGGGGGCAGCAGAGCCTCCCAGCTGACAGGGGGTCTCGGGATGGGGGGGGAGGGGGCGGTTCTTAGCCCCTCACTCACGGCTGGCAGAGCTTGACAAGGTCCTGGTCCGTGGTCCCGGGGTGCAGCCCCCGAATGTAGAGGTTGGTCTTGCTGAGCTGGTCTGCAGCGCCCCCCGCAGGGCTGGGGGGGCCCAAGGGCTGCGCCGGTGGCACATAGGACTGCTGGGGGCAGGGAGCAGAGAGCCAGGCTCAGCACCCAACCCCCCCCCCCCCCAAACCCCTGGCGCCCCCTCCCCCCCACCAAATCCCAGCCCCACGGGGGGATACTCAGCCCCCCCCTCAGGCAGCCAAGACCCCCGGGGGGGGGGGACACACCCAGGGATGAGTCCTGCACATCCTTAGACATCCCCCCCTCCAAGGCATGGGACCACCCCCCCCCCCGGGGTCTGCCCCCCATCCCCTGGGACACTTCCCACCCCTCCCTCTGGGGGCTCCCCTCCTCTGTCCCCCAACCCCAGGGGGTCCCCAGGTTCCCCCCGCCCCGGTCCAAGCTCTACTGCAGCGTTCAGCTCCGGGATGGAGGAGCTGGGGTTAAACACCCCCCAGGGTGCCCCCTTGGCACCCCCAGCTCACCAAGGATGGGGCTGGGGGGGGGGGGGTGGTCACCCCCCGGGCAAGGGGTCCCACATCCACCCCTCAGACCCACCCCCCCCCGCGGCACCTGCGCGGTGCCCCCCCCCCCCCCCCCGCCGCGTGTGCGGTGTCCTGGGGGTGATCCGTGGGGGGTGGGGGAGGACGGACGAGTGCCCGGTAAGGGGGGGGGGGGGTTGGGGGGTGGTCCACGCAGCTCCCGACCCTCCCCTGGGGGGGGGGCTGTGCTGTGCCCCAAAGAGGGAAACTGAGGCACGGGGCCGGCAGGACGCCCCCCGGGATGCGGTGAAAGGGAACCGAAGTTCACCCAAGTGGCCTCCCAACCCCTCCCGGTACCCCCCAGCCCCCCCCCCCCCCTGCGCCGCGTGTCCCCGGCCCAGCCCCGGGCCCGTCCCCTTCTCCCCCGGTGCCGGCGGGATGCACAGGGGCCCGGCCCCGCCGTGCCCGAAGCTCTCCCCGAGCCGAGCCCCGGGCACCCAACGGGAACCGGCGAAGGGCAGGCGGCGCTGGGTGGGTGGGGGGGGTGGGGGGTATCCCCCCTGCCCCCCAGCTCGTCCCCGCGGCGCCCCGGGGTGGGGGCTGTCCCGCGGCCAGCATTCCCGCAGCCGCATCACGGCCCAAGGGCTGGGCCCGGGCCCGGGCCCGGGGGAGGCCCCGGGCGGGGTGCGGGGGGGGGGGAGGGGGTGGAAGGGGCAGCGCAGGGGCAGCGGAGGGGCTGCGGGGAGGGGCGGGGGGGCCGCGGCGGTACCTTCTTGCCGCTCTTGTTGTAGGCGAAGGCGGGCAGGCCGGAGCGCGGCGGGACCGAGAGCAGCATTTTCGGGAGCGCGGAGGGGCCGGGGCAGGCCGGGAGCCAGGCGGGCCCGCGCCTGACGTCACGCCCGGGAGCCAGCCTCGGAATCCGGGCTGGAGCCGCGCAGGACGGGTCCTAACGCCGCGCACGGGGCCCCCCCTCCCCCCCCCGGCATCCCGGTTACCCCCCCCCCCCCCCCCCCGCCGCCGCTCGCCCCCGATGGCCGTGGCGGGAGGGGGACGGGGGGGGGGGGAACACGCGAACGCGCACACATTCCCCCCCCCCCCCCCAACCCCTACCCGGGGGGTTGGGCCGCGCTCCCTTCCCGCTCCACGAGGAGCCCTCCCCGCGTGCCGCCGGTACCACCGGGGGGGGGTTCGCTCGGCGCCCGCGGGAGCGATGGCGGCGGCGGGAAAGGTGGGGGCGGGAGGGCACAGCACGGCCCGGATCTAGGCCCGGGGGCGGGAGGGGGGCGCGGGGCGGGGGGGAAGGCCTGTTGGTGGTGGGGGGGGGGGGTGTCACTGAGGAGCTAACCCCGGCGCCGGGGGCAGCCCCGAGGCGCTGGGCACGGAGGGGCCGGTGCCGCCCGGTGGGTGCCGCGCGGGCCCTTTAAGGGCGGGCCCAGGCCGATGCTCCGCCTCGCCCTCGCCCCGCCCCTCGCCCCGCTCCGGCCGCCGCCGTCGCCCCGCCCCTCGCCGCCCGCGCCCTGGGCGCGGCCATGTTTGAACCGCCGGTCACGTGCCCGCGCGCTTCCCCCTCCCTCCCTCCCTCCCCTCCCCGTCACGTGACCGCCCCCCGCCGGCTCCTCCCACGGCCTGGGGCTCCGCCTCCCTCCCGTGCGCCCCGCGGCGCTGCGCTGGCGTTGGGCGGGGGGGGGGGGCTGCAGGAAAGGGGGTCCTGAGCCTCCCCATGGGGGGGCCTGTGGTATCCTGGGGGGCGGGATGGGGGCACCTGAGGCCGCCTGGTGATTCTGTGGGGCAGGGTGAGGGGTCCTGAGGGCAGCTTGAGGGTCCGTGGGGCAGGATGGGGAGACCTGGGCGGGGGTCTGTGGAGCAGGATGGGGACACCTGGGCGGGGGTCTGTGGAGCAGGATGGGGAGACGTGGGGGAGGGTCCGTGGGGCAGGATGGGGAGACGTGGGGGAGGGTCCGTGGGGCAGGATGGGGAGACCTGAGAATCCCGGCGGGGGCACTCACGGGGCAGGACAGGGGGTACTGGGGCACGTGGAGGCACCTGTGGGGGTCCGGGGCAGGGTGGAGGGTCCTGGCGGGGGTCTGTGCACCCCTGAGCAGAGGTCGGTGGGGCAGGATATGGCTCTGCGGGGC